>NW_028322385.1:0-50871 GCF_041381405.1 Jatropha curcas | reverse complement strand
TTTGTGGATCCCTTCCATGATTACCCTTCAAAACTTCCCTTTGACGGTGCTTCTTAGGATGCCCCCAGCTTTGGTGATGCAGAGCAAATGAAAGGATGAATGGCATTTTTCTTTGCCAATTTTTATATCTTTTTTTGTCAAAATTTTTTTTTTCTATATTTTTTTTCAATTTTTTTTTTGTGCTTTCACAGGAAAAGATAGGGAAAGAGTATAAACATGATTGGAACGTAAACTGATCCCTTTTTATTGATAAGACAAAATTTGTGTACAAAAGACACTTAGATTTACAATTTGAACTGAATGAATGAAAATGAAAAGAAAAAACTAGACCCTAAAAGATAGACTCTAGGTGGACTGTGGTGGGACTAGGATTGGATTGACTGTAGTGACTTTGTTCTTCTCGATGCTTCAATCGATCAGACATGTTGTTGTTGGTCTTGAACAATTCCTTTTTCTTTTGGAGGTTTGATCTCAACCTTCTCAGACACAAACTTCATTCATTTCTAAGAAAAGTTCGAAAGGATCGAACGATTCTTGTTCAGCAAATTTTTTTTGCATAATCCCATGGTTAGGCAAGGGATTTTGTTCAGCTTGCTCTTGGGATGATGGACCCATTGTCAACCAGGTCTTGTAGGCGGTTTTTCAAAGTCCAGCATGATTTCGCTTCTTGTATGAGTCTTCTTTGAGTGACCCAACGGATTAAGTCTTCCACCTTAGTTGCAGTCGCAATGAGCGATTGGAATATAGGCAAGTACTGTGTTTGAAGCTGTGACTGGTAGACAGGCAGTAAATTCTGATTATTATGTCAACTTGTCCTATTCAGAGGGTCGGTTGATCATTTGAGCAGCTTTGGCTCTCCACCTCGAAAGGAACGAGGAGAAGGGCTCATTGTTCTTTTGTTTAGTGGTTTCCAGCTCCCTCCGGGTAACATCCACTTCGGTATTATAATGGTACTGCGTGTTGAAAGCATTGCATATGTCCTCCCAATTCTTCATTTTGGAACGATCCAAGCTTACAAACCATCTTAATGCAGCACAGTCAAAGATTGCTGAAACAACTGAGCAAGGAGCTCGCTGTTCAGGCCAAAAGGTGAGGGCACCCACATACATTTTCAGGTGCGTTTTGGGACAAGTGGTTCCATCAAACTTATCCATGTTGGGCATTTTAAACTGGTTGGCAGTCTTGCTTCAGGGAACAAGGACAAGGAGTCCATGTCCACCACTTCCTTGTGTTCTTAAGGGCAGTAATAGACCTTTCCAACAATTCCAGCTTCTCTCTCATTTTCTAAGCTTCCAGCTCAGAAGCAGTTCCAGAGGGCATGTCATTCAGGGCAGGGTTTGAGGACGTATGTGCAGCACCGATCCCTGATTGGAGGCAGCAGGATCATTTCCCCCAGCTGAAGCCCCATTTCCATTACCACTACCTAGTTCAGCTATTAGGGCAGTTCTCTAGGCAGCTAATGCCTCATTCATTCTAGCCTCCATTCTGGCTTCCAGTTGGTTCATGAGGTTTTGGATGTCAGACAGTGATGCCATTGGTGCAGTCGGGGTCGTTGGACTTGTGGGTGAGAGCTCAATTGGTGTTTCGGTACAGGTGGTCTTTGGAGGGGTACCTGTGAAAGGACATAGTCAAAACGATTAGACTATCCTATATAAGGTGTTTCATAGGGTATGTGAGATAGTGTGAGGTAGGGTAGTGTTGGTATGCTAGGACACCTCGACTTTTCGAATGGCCCTAAGTTCTCAAAGAAATTTTTTTTTTTGGGCCTTAAGGGCCAAATTGTGAATTTTTGGGCCTCTGTGGCCAAATTGGGAACTTTTGGGCCTTAGGGGCCAAATTGAGAATTTTTGGGCTTTCGGGGCCAAACTGAGAATTTTTTGGGCCTTCGGAGCCAAATTAGGAATTTTGGGCCTTCGGGGCCAAATTGAGATTTTTTGGGCCTCAGGGCCAAAATGTGAACTTCTGGGCCTTTGTGGCCAAATTGGGAATTTTTTGGGCCTTGGGGGCCAAATTGGGAATTTCTGGGCCTTCGGGGCCAAATTGAGATTTTTTGGGCCTTCGGGCCAAATTGAGAATTTTTGGGCCTTAGGGGCCAAATTGAGATTTTTTGGGCCTTAGGGGCCAAATTGGGAATTTCTGGGCCTTCGGGGCCAAATTGAGATTTTTTGGGCCTTTGGGGCCAAATTGAGAATTTTTTGGGCCTTAGGGGCCAAATTGAGACTTTTTGGGCCTTAGGGGCCAAATTGGGAATTTCTGGGCCTTCGGGGCCAAATTGGGAATTTCTGGGCCTTCGGGCCCAAATGGGAATTTTTGGGCCTCTGTGGCCAAATCGAGATTTTTGGGCCTTTGAGGCCAAATTGAGAATTTTTTTTGGGCCTAGGGCCAAATTGAGAATTTTTTGGACCTAAAGACCAAATGTAATTTTCCAGGTCTTAGGGACCAAAATACGATTTTCCAGCTTTTGAAATGGAATGTTCTTTTTAATGAGATGATATGTCATGAATGTGCTCAACATCACGTCATACTTCGTTTAATGATATGATTCGTATCATTGGGTGCATACAATCCTAAAGGATAGGTTCTATAGGCTATGACACAAATAGAGAATAGGCTTATAAAGGGACCCTTGAACCTTGAGCATGGATATACCTAACCACAGTGAAACAAAGAGTTTCGCGTGGGTCCAACAGTACGCATGCCCATGGGCCACCCCAAAACGATTAGGAGTGGTTTGCGGTAACAGGGAGGACGCTTTGGCTATCCGTCGACATAATCAAAGAGACCTGCCGATCAGTGCTACTTGCTATCCAGACTCAGAAGTTTGAACAGAGAGAGAAAAAATTCATTTGAAATTCATTTTTTATGCTATGGAGAAAAGGATTCTCAATCGTGCAAATAAATCAACAAATTTAAATGTCTTAATCAAATTTGTCAATTAAGTTCAAATTTCCTCTCAACGAGTTTCTTAAAGAAAGAGCACTCGATTTATGTCAAGGTACCCTGCAAAACAAAGCATAGTAAAATAATGCCCTAAAGAAGGGCAGGTTAGTTTATTCAACAATTGTAGTCCACTTTATGCAAAAAGATTACATTCATAATTCCCCATCAGAGTCGCCAAACTGTGAACCCCTCCCCAAACATCATTAATGCATGTGAATGCATGAGACTAAGGGCAGAAATGCACGTGAATGTATGAGTCGCCACCTGTTTAATTATTTTAGGGTAAACTAGGAAAAAACCCTAAGTTGACTCCATTTTAATTAACCTAATTACTAGATTAATTAACCCAATGTTAAAGCATGGTCTACAAACCCGAGATGGATCCGAGACTATGTCATGCTGAAGAAACTAACCTATGAATGAATGCTTTGCAGGGTGATTAATGTGATTTAGACCAATGAAATGTGATTTTGACTTGCCGCTCGGGGTTAAATCCCAAACGTGCCTACGTACTTCCGTTTAAATGGAAGATCAAAGTCAACGTAGTTCGATAGGCCTTCTTTGAAGGGCTTTGAATGGGTATGCTTAATGCATGAGTGTGTGTATGCTTTGTGCATTTTGTTTAGGCATTCTGCCTGAAAATTGATTTTTAGGCATTTGATGCTAAAAATGTTGATTTTATGGCTTTTAGCCAAAAGATTGATTTAAGCAATTGTTGCCTAAAATTGATGTGATTTAGGCATTTATTGCAAAAATTGGTTAGGCGATTTGTCGCCAAAGTGGATTAAGGCATTTGTGCCAAAAGTTGATATTGGAAGGCGTTTAGCCAAAAGATTTAGGCAATTTGTTTGCCAAAAGGATTATTCGGCGTTTGTCGCCAAAATGACTGATTTAAGGCTTTTAGCCAAAATGAATGGATTTAGGGCAATTTTTGCCAAAAGTTGATGTGATTAGGCGATTGTCGCCAAAATGATTGTTTGAAGGCTTTAGCCAAAAGATTGATTAATTCTAAGGCATTTTGCCAAAGCTTCTGATTTAAGCGATTTGTCGCTAAAAAGTGGTTAATCTAATTTATAGGCAATTTGTTTGCCAAAAATTGATTGAACCGTGGGCAATTTGTTGCCAAAATGTGGTTGATTTAATTGTAGGCAATTTGTTTGCCAAAATGTGATTGATTAAGGCTTTTTAGCCACAATTATTGATTAATTGGACTTAAGCCGGACTGTTCGAAATAAAGGTAATTAAACCGTAGTTTTAATTAACTAGGCTTTTTAGCCATATTGTCGGATTTAAGCTTAATACCACGATTATTGATTAACCGGGCATTAAAGCTTAATCATATTAACTGAGGCAGTTTAATTTGCCTAATTGTGATGCGAATGCATTTATGCAGTTGTAGAGTTATAAGGAGTAGAGAGAAGCATGCATGAAGTGCTAAAATTAAATAGGCAGAGTTTAGTTTACGTACCTGATTTAATCGACGGCCACTTCTTAACTTCCAGGTTAAGCTCCTCGTTAAGGGAATTTAATTAATTTAATTTTAGTGACCATAACAAAGGAAGAAAGCAATAAAACTAAATTAAAAATGCAGAAAAAGCAGTAAAAGAATCGCAAAGAGCGTTAGGGAGAAGGAGCGTCCGTCACACAGACTGAGTGTCTCAAAACGGAGCCCCAGAGCCGTTTTTTATAGGAAAAAAACGCGACCCCGGGCGCCCCTGCCGCCTGGGCTGGGCGGGTGTGCCCGCCTGGCCTGGGCGGGCGCGCCCAGCCAGGCTTTGTGCGGGTGTGCCCGCCCTAGCTGGGGCGGGCATGCCCGCCTGCTTTGGGCGGGGCGTGCTCGCCTGGCCTGGGCGGCATGGCCCACCACCCGCGGGCGGGCATGTGTGCCTTTTCCCCTCTCTTTTTTTCTTTTTCATTCCGGAGGCGTTTCCGGGAGTTCCGGACCTCCAAAAAATATTCCGAGACCAGTTCCGTGATCGTCGTAATTTTTCGGACATTTCAAGTACCATATTGGCATACTTCCGGTGAATTTCCAAAATGGCCTTCGGTCCGGCTGGACTGTTTGTTAGTCCGGAAAAACAGGCTCTTTGAGCTTCAAAAAAAAAGGGTATTCACAGGCGACTGCAGCCGCTGTAATTATTTATATAAACATATAAACATAAATCATATTAATCCTTGGGATTATGTTATATAAATTATAGTCTTACTGGAGTATATAATTATACGTAGGATTATGTTTATATAAATAATTATACGTAGGATTATGTTTATATAAAACTTTAAATCTTACTGGAGTATATAAAGAAGTTACGGGCCAATCCTTGGGATAATGACGCGTTTTATTTGAATAGAAGAATAAGAAATTACAGATTTATTTTTAGTATCAAAAGTATGTTTGATTTTACTGAACCAGTATCAATTAAAATATTATGATAATATTCCTGAGGTTTTGAAGGATCAGTGGGAACAAAATACCAATCCTCAGGGTAATACTGCTTTATAATTTGCCAAGGATTAATATGATTATATCCATCCTCAACTTCAATTTCATAATCATAAATATTTTTTACAAACCATTATGTATACTACTAGTACTAGAATACTGGATTTTTGGCAAATCCACAGCCATCAACGGATTTGATAAGTCTTTACTGTCTATTGTTTGAGACAGACTAGCCGTACCTGAGCGGGTACGATCGCTTTAGGTTTAGAAATCATACCTGTATCTTCTGTGGAAGAAGATGCCATACCTTGTAAAGCCTTTAACACTTCAGGGGATTGGGTAAGTTCCTCAATCCATTTTTTAAGGTCTTTAGAAGGGGTTTGTTTACTAAAGGTTTAGTGAGGTCTTCAGAATGCTCAGAAAGAGCTTTAGTGGGTGAATTAGACTCTTGTTAGATGCTTTTCCCTTATCCTTCTTCTTTCCCATTGGTCTGTAAGAATTCTCGTGTCAGAAAGTCTGGTATATTATTAGCACTACCTTTAATATACTCAATATCAAATTCAGAAATACTTAATAGTGCTTGCCATCTAGCAAAAATTTGTTTAGAGGCAAGATTTTGAACATCTTTTTGCAAAACATCTTTTACAGATTTACAATCAATTCTGAGTAAAAACTTTTGATTTAACAAATCAGATTGAAACTTATTTATACATATCACTATACTTAAAATTTCTTTTTAATAGTGGAATAATTTATTTGCGTCTGGTTCCAATGACCTGACGTATATTGAATTATACGTTCTTTACCATCAAGTTTTTGTTTTAAGATGCCACCATATCCTATATTGGATGCATCTGTTTCTACAATTTTAAATGCAGTTGGATGTGGATATATAAATAAGGAATTTCTTTTACTAATGATTTAATCTTTTTTACTAATTGTGTATGTTTATAGGTCCAGGGACCAGCATTTTTTCTAAGTCTATCATGTAAAGGTTTTATCATACAATTTAAATTAGGATAAAAATCAATGACATAATTTAAACAACCAAGAAATCTCTGAAGTTGTACCTTATTAGTTATTTCATCCGGAAATTTTTCTCCAAAAATTAGGGTTCTTTCTATAGGTTGAATTATTCCTTGTTCAATATAGTGTCCTAAAAATCTGATTTTAGTTTTAAATAAATCCATTTTAGTTTTACTAAGTGCTAAACCATTCTTTTCTATAATCATACAAAAAGTTTTTAAATGTTTAAAATGGTTTTCAATAGTTGACTGAATACTAAAACATTATCAATATAAACTATACAAAACTATGAATATGGGTTAAATATATCATTCATGATTCTTTGAAATTCTGAAGGTGCATTTTTTAATCCAAAAGGCATTACATTCCATTCGTATTGACCGAAAGGAACCGTAAATGCTGTTTTATATCTATCTTTAGGGGCAATTTGTATTTGCCAATAACCTGATTTCATGTCAAATTTACTAAAAATGTTAGCATTGTATAATTTCTTTAGAAGATCTTTTTTATTAGGAATTGGATATCTTATCCATTTTAATGCTGCATTTAGGGGTTTATAGTTTATTACTAATCTTGGTACTCCTCTTTCTATTTCTGCGTTTTTATTAACATAAAATGCCGCACATGACCATGGGCTTCTTGATTTACAAATTAATTTTTTATTTTCTAAATCTTTGATTTCTTTTTTACAATGTTCTATTAATTCTGGACTCATTTGAATTGGCCTAGCTTTAGTGGTAATAGTTCTTTCATCAAATTATTTTCATATGGTAAGTCAACTATGTGCTGTTTACGATTCCAAAAAGCATTTGGGTGATCTACACAAAGTTTTTTCTCCATATAGTCTTTGAGGTTTTTGATTTTAGTTTGTATAAATTCGGTTTCTAATTGTTCTTGAATTCTTTTTAAACACATATTATTTTTTAAATCTTTTAAGTCTGTTTCCTTAGATTTGATTAATGAGTTGATTTCTAAGGTTCTAATAGAATGAGCTTTTAATAGATTTAAATTCTTTTTCTTAGGTTTCTCTGTAAATTCAAGTCTAACTTTTTTATTTCTTATTTTGAATTTAATACAATCTTCTTTAACAGAATAAGGTGTTATTAGATTTATAAAAGGTGTGCCTAAAATTATCATATAATTTATTTGAGGAGAGATTAGAAAGACTGTTTTTATTTCTAGATCTTGGTTTACCATTAATGCTTCTACTTTGCCTATTATTTCTAATTTAGTTTTATTTGCGGTGCTTAATTTTCTTTAGTATCTAACCAATATCTTTTAGGTACTATATCTGATTTTATACAATTTAAATCTGCGCCTGTATCAAATAATGCTATTGCATCTATAATAAAATCATTTGCTAATTTAATGTTGATTTTTACTAAATATTTTCTTGAAGTAATTTCTTGCAATAAAAATAGAAAATTACTATTTACTTCTTCATCTTCTTCTAATTGGTTTATTTCGTCTTTTATGTCATCATCTGGTTCTTCGGAAGAGGAACTAGATATGAGTTGAGATTCTAAAATTTTTATTTTCTTAGCATTTTGTTGAGATTGCATTTTTAATTCATTAACTTCATGCTTTAGAATTTTAATTTCTTTTTGTAGGTCTTTAGTAGAGATTGCCATGTCCACTTTTTTAGACTTATTTAGAATAGTAGTTAAATCATAAGTGTTAGTCTGTAGTTTAAGAGTTATCTCTTTTAATTCTTTTTCTTCTTCAAAACTTTTTATTAATTTTTTAAGAAGTTGTGCTTTAGTTTCATTATCAGTTATATTGTTTACTACTTCTAAAAGTGTACTTTGATCTTTAGTAAGCATATTTATAGATTTTTCTGAAGAACTAGTGGTTGTTCCTAATTTATCAATTTGATTTTCACTTTCTATTACCTCTGATTCTGTTGTGTCTGAATCAAGATATAGTTCATGAATTTTATTTAACACTTCTTCGTCTAGGTTTAATTCATTTAATTTTTTATTGAATCTACAAAATTTTGACGTATGTCCTTTTTTACCACAATTATAACAAGTTAAATCTTTATAAGAAGTTTTATTTGAGGATTTATATGGTTGTTTTCTTATATATTTCTTATGGGGTTTGTCTTTTCTTTATGATAATATTTATCTTGACTGGGTTTAGATTTATAATGTTTTTTATAATTCCTTATTTTTATAATGACTTTTAGTTGGTTTAGAACACTGGCCTATACATCGCTGAGTAGATGTCATGCCATAATCAAATTGTTTACAAAATGATCCTAATTCTTGTTTAGTTTTATGCATCTCATATTTTAAAGTTCTTTGAAGTTTTAAGTCATGACAAATTTGTAATCCTTCTTTTTGGATTATACTATTTAACTGTCCATATGTTAATTTATTATAAGGTATTGGATTACCAAATTGTTGTTTGATATAATTCCTAACCTTTTCACCCAAGAAAAAAGGTAGTCCGGCTAAGAACTTCTCTTTCCAAGAGGCTTGATTGGAATCTTCTCTTAACATTAACCTAGTAAGAAAAGTAGTTTTATAATATTGAAAATCACTTAATTTTTTACATTTTAAATTGCTTAATAATTCTGCATTTTTATCTTTTAAGTGTGATGGATCTCCTATAAAATGTAATGAAATGGTGAGAATTAATGTTGATACTGCATCTTGAATAGGTTCACCATTTTCATCATATATTGGATCTCCTTCATCATTTACTTGGACTGAATTTAAGATTTCTAAATGTTGTTGGTCAGTTAGGTGATAATCCCACCAACCTTTAAGTTGACCGGTAAATCCTGCTATAATTATTTCTGCTATAGCTCTATCTGATATAATTGACTGAGTTTTATAAGCATTAGCTGCCATAGTCATTTGTTGTAATATACTTAATATATTGTATTCAGATAGTCCATCTATATTCCATTCATAAATCGTAGTTGCATTATATTTAAATTGAGATATAGAATTTGGTTTATCTATTAAGCCTAAATCTGGTGCTCTATTTACTAATTCTCTATGTGATATGTTTACTATGTCTTTATGTGATATAGGGTTTAGTTCAAATTGTTTAATATCTTCTGATTCAGGTTCACTGAATTCAGATTGAGAGTTTTCTTCTATAATGTTTATATTTCTAGATGTTTGAGGGGTTTCAGGTGCTTAGAGCCATGTTGTTTTGTAGATTCAATTATATATATATATATATATATATATATATATATATATATATATATATATATATATATATATATATATATATATATATATATATATATATAAAGGATGCTTTAAATGGGATCTTTTGATTTATATATGTTTTAAAATGCTATAAGTGATTTTTATAGTAAGAATTTATTTATCATAAATCTTATTATGACTTTAAGTAAGTTTTCAAGAAAGTGAGTTTTATGAGAAATTTCCTATGTTGAGTAATTATGTTTAAGTATGAGAATTTCATGAATTACTTTATTTCTAAACTAAGCTTACATTATGATTTTATGAAAACTAAAGAAAGAGACAAGTTTTATAAGAAGTGTTATGACTTAAGAAATAAAGCTATGTTTTGGGCTCTAATATACTTGGTGTGAATTTGATGCGTGATATGATTTATTATGTAAGATGAGCATGCTCGGCATTTAATGTCATTATGATAAGAAGCTATGATCATATGCTAGGCACGTGGGTGTCTTATGTTAGGGCGGACGCGCTCTATATGTATGATAAGTTTGCGACTTAAGGCCATTATGAATAAGCTGTGAAAACTTATCTGCTTCTCTTTTTCCTAAGTGTATGCCATCCCCTTGGAAAATATTTTCAAGGTAATTAAATGAATGAGATTATATTATTTTAGTAAACCTTAGTTTGGAAATAAATGATTATGTTATCAAATGAATTCTTAAAGTATGATATTTTGGTACATGGTTTTAAAATAAATAGTATGTGAATTGGTATAATAAATGTCCAAGTAATGAATTTATGATTTGGAAGAATTAAATTATTTATGTTATTAATTATAAGTTTATTGATATTTCTTTTAATATAAATGTAAATGTATGTTGAAGCATTTATGATTTTATGATTGTAAATCCTTTGATGAAAATTTATGCTTTAAGTGTGTTGCTATCGCAACATTGGTAAGTTTGTCATTTATGAGCACCATTAAGTTTTATACTCAACGCATTGATTTTTATCACGCGCAGGTTGAAGACCGTGGTTGCTACTTGAAGACCATAAGAGTAGCTTCAGAACAGAAGAGACTATTTTAGTAGTGGTAGAATTAGTTTGATGTAATTAAGAATTATGGCATATATAATTATTACATTTTTGGAGATTATTTTATTTGAATTATAACTTAAGCATGTAATTATAAATTATTTTGGTGTATATATTTGGAGATAAGCATGAGATTTTATTTAATGTTTGGATATAAAATATGTTTAAGATAGTTGGTATGATTAAGAACATAAGGACTTGATATATATATAATGAATGCATTTAATTGATGATCATTAAAATGCTATTGAGAATTTATATAGTTATGAAGATATAGAAGTATTGTTGTGTTGCTTAATTGTTATTGGAGTTGTTGGGAGTTGGAATTTGGATTCGGAAGTATTTTCATATTCGCATTTTTGGTGAGCTCAATTTAAGGGAAACTCTTGCAGTTAATTTGTAGGATTTTTCCCAAATCGTTTTTCATAAGTTATATATATATATATATATATATATATATATATATATATATATATATATATATTTTAATAACAAAAAAAAAATTACTCGTTAAACTTGTGAATACTTAATCACTTTTAATTCATAATCTGATTTTATGATTTATATGTTAAGTTAGGACGGTGTCTCCGGCACCGAATGTGGCATTCGCCGTTGGGTTTCTCGGGACTGGACAGTGGGTGTTACAAGATCAGTCCATAGGTGTTTGCTAACTGTGAAACAAATCGGCTGATGTACTGAAGGTGGCCTGAGAACCCCCAGATCTCATTTTTTGTTTTAGGAGGTTGCATCTTTAAAATGACTTTTGATTTTGATAGATCAATGTTGATTCCTCTCTTGGAGACCATGTAGCCCAGGAAGATGCTAGACGAAGCCCCGAAGAGACATTTAGCCGGATTAAGCTTCAGGTTATACTGGCCAAGCTTGGAAAAGAATTGTTCAAGGGCAATTAGGTTGCATGGCCTGTCCATTGTTTGGACAATCATGTCATCAACATATACCTCTATATTCTTATGCATCAAATCGTAAAAGATCATGGTAGCCATCCTCTGGTAGGTGGCAGTGGCATCCTTTGGCCCAAACAGCGTCATTCTGTAACAGCAATACCCCATTTAGTGATGAACAAAGTCTTCGGCTTATTCGGTGGGTTGACTTGGTACCTGGTTATACCCTGCATATAAGTCTATAACTGAAATTACAATGGACTCTACCATTCTGTCAATGTGCAAGTTGATGTGGGGCAATGGAAAATCATCTCTAGGACATGCCATGTTCAGATCCCAGTAATCGACATAAATTCTGATATTGCCATCTTTCTTGGGAACCGACACTATATTAGCCAACCATATGGGGTAGTTTATGGCCTCGATGAAGTTATTTTTCCAATAACTTTGTTGTTTCTTCCTTAATTCTGAGAGAGATCTTCGGCTTTTGTGTTCGAAGATTCTATTTCATTGGCTTGATGTGATCATATGTAGTGATCTTATGAACAACAATGTCGGGATCTTTGTCGGCCATATCACTGGATGTCCATGCAAAGCAATCTGAGTATTGCTTAATGAGCTCTGTCAACTTCTATTTACAATCACATTCATGCACAATGTATGTATGTTTCGATTATGCCAATGTTTATTTGCTCTTTTGTTATTTTTATTTCTTTTTCTTTTTCATTTTCTATTTTGCCGACAATCTTCTTCATGTGGGAGAGAGGATAACAAGAAAACTGAAAATTTTCATTAGCAATAAAAGTGCCATGGTCGGCATCTATATTAAGGTCAACAAAATGATCTCTTAACTTAAAAAGAGAAGACAAAGAAGACTCGAAAGACTAAGAGGACTCTGAACTGAACTCTGACTCAGATTCTGTTTGTGATTCAGACTTGGGTTCAAGTTCAAGGACGGTGAACTGCTCTACACTCTCTTCCTAGTACCAATTCTGGAGGGGTGCTTGAAGGGTTAGATGAGTTTTGTGGGGTCTACTTCCACTTGGTCAGTTATCATTCATAGTTTAAAAAGGGAGGCTTCCATATTGTCTTTCCAATCCATCTGGAGCTGGAACAGAGGCTCACGGTCTTCTACTGAGAGCCTGACATCAAAAAAGATTTCAAAACCGGGGATTAGCTTTTTAGTCAAAGGGCAATACCAAGGTTCTTAAAAAAGAGTAGGGTTCAAATTCCCCCTCCTTAACAAAATAACCATTGAGGGTTTTGAAGAATGGGCGCATCTGAATGTACCTTGGTTCACCTCTTTTCCTAACCACTTGTTTGGCTTCCTCTAGCTCCTCTCGGTCTTCATCTATCGGTTGAATCCAAGACCAAAGGGAGGTTCAACAATCGGGAGTTCAGTAAAAGAGGCCTCCTGCTAGTCTTGGCCAAGTCCCATCCTTGAAAGTAGCACATAGCTCTCATCATGTTAGCAACCATGGGATTACAATGTGGGTTGAAATCCATAGGAAATATTTCTTTATCAGGTTCTACTTCAATAAAATTGAACTGACTCAGAGGAGAAGCTGACAGACGATAGACTGCAGGTTCAGGTTGGATCTCTAGAAGTGGGGCCAAGGAAGGGATGTTAGATTTCCCAGCCAAGTCCCCTTTGATTGTTACCACTGCATTGTGTGACGGGCTTAGAGATTATTGCTTGCTGCTCTAAGCAATTCCCCATGTGGCACTAGCACTCAGCCTATCAAGTAGCTAGTTAGCCTGTCTCCTTACAAGGTTGTGCCTAAATTAAGGCAATGATAAGGTGCAAATCCAAATGTGTGCTAAGAAAATAAGAAAAAGCTAGACCTTCTATTAATGTGGCAAATATGCTATACAAGTAATTATAAAGCTTGATTCAAAGGTATGCACAAGTTAGAGAAGTGTAGTGGCTCTCATACAACACTTGTCACTTTATGCTCTCCTAAGTATGCTAAGTTTGCTATTTATATGCATGTAGGTTGGTGCCCTTCCTTTCTAGAGCTTTCTAGGCATGTCTTGGCCTAGATCTTGATAGAAGGCTCTAGAGACTTCTTGGTAGGCTTGGATGGTGCTAGAACTTTCTAGAAATCTCTAGATGATGCTCCAACCTTCTAGTGGGTCCTAGATTGTTGTAGAACCTCCTAGATCTCCTCAGATCATTCTATCACTCTCTAGACTTGTCTAGAACATTCCATATGGTTTTAGACTGTTTTAGAATCTTTCAGCCCCTTGGCTCCCCCTTGGCTCGGCCCAGCTCGCCCATATCGCTCGCCCCAAGCTTGCCAGCATAGTGGCACGCCCAAGCTTTATGCCTGGTGGCCCAAGTCTGGTGGGACTTGAATTTTGGCCCGCCTCTCATGGGCAGATTGGCTCCAAACTTAAAATTGGCCCCAAAATCACCCCTTTGGGCCTTGAAACATGCGTTGGCATATAGGGGGAGTCTTGATCCATGCCATTCTCTCCCACCAAAGCAAGTGTTATCCTTGACACATTCGCAACAGCCTTGGATCCTTTGCCTCTCATGTTGGCAATTTAGACTTGTGCATGGTCTCTACACAAAATCCTCCTTGGCTGTTTGTTGGACCCATTGAGTGTGTTTGGCATAAGACTCCATCCCTGTGAAGCTCTTGCCTACGATGCCTTCGGTTGCCCCGACTTGTAATATCCTCAACTTTGTAGTTCCTGCTATTCTAGCTTTTTTCGATGAATTCGATTATCCGAATGAAAGGAAAACTTAGAATAATGGGAAACACTAGATATTGAGGATGTGAATATTAATTAAATGGTAATAAATGTGATTACAAATCAATTTGAAAGATTAAAGGAAATCAAAAATGAGTTAAAGAGGAATGACTTCTTGAGAAAGCATGATTTTACTCGGAAAGCCCAAAAAATGGTAATTTGAGTATGACTTTCCTTAAGTGGGGTTTAGAATATTAAATACACTTGGTTGATACCTAATAGGACTAAAGTAAAGTGATTAAAAAGATTAGAGTGCCAAAGGATGAAGGAAAAACAAAAGGGAGGATTATAGTGCAATTTTCATTTAAAGGACATGGAAGGAATTTTTAATAATGTTTAGTATATATTATTATGAAGAGAAGGAGATAACCACGCCATTTTCCACCCATTTTTACAGCCCAAGTCGTTCAAGAAGAGAGGAGGAGAGTTTTTGAGTACAAATCAAGCAAAAAGGAGGTGAAAATCAAGGAATTTTCAAGTAATTCTTCAGAAAAGGTTAGTTATCTTCACTTCCTCCTTCTTTTCTATGGATTAATTTTTGAATTCCATGAACTTTGAAGTGAGGTGCTTGCTTGTTTCATTCTGATTTGGTGAAGATGAAGTGATTAGAAGTGATTTTAAGGTGATTTAAGATGATTGAAACTAGTATGTATGAATTCAAAGTCTAATTTGCATAATTAACCAAGGATGGATGATTTTGAGTTTGTATTTGATATGCCATGACCTAGGGATTCTGATATATCTTATATTATGATGTTATGGAAGTAATAGAAGAGTTGAATTGCATGAATTGGTGCTGGAAGTGAGTTGAGAATACTTAAGCAAACATATCATTGTTGGACCTGTTACAGTTGGGCTGTCTGAAATTCAGCTTCTGTAATTGACCTATTTGACTAAGCAAATGAACTTCAAAATTCATGAAATTTTATATGGAGATAGGCTGCAATGTGGGTAGGTACGTGTTAAAAGGGAAAGGCCATTGGATAAAGGAAATGGAGTTATAATTAAATCAGTGCAGGCTGCTCAGCATGAGAAAAATTGACATTCAGATTCTATAATTATGTCATTTGACAATTGCAAATGAGCTTTAAAAATTATGAAATTTTACAAGGAAGTACCCTAAGATGTTGGGAACATGCTGTAAAAATTTCAGGGCAATTAATATGAGGAAAGTAAGATATAGCCAACGGAATGCAAGCTGCTCATATGCTGAAATTCTGCATTTCATAAACATTGAATGAATTCAGCATGCCATTGACTTCTATCTGTTTTAATTGTTAGTAGTATGTTTCTAGGATGTGGTTAAGTGTTGGAGATGAAGTGTTTCATGCTTAAACTAAGGTCATAGGACACTTGGACAAGCATAGTGAAAATGAAAAGAAAAAGCATGACACTACATTCCAATGCTTAATTTTGCATTCCTATAGAAAAAGCATAGTGTTTCATGTTAATTTGCATTCCTATATTGTGTAGTATGAAGTGTTAATATCAGTATTAATCTCATGCTATAGCTTCTGAGAGAAAGGGAGTTGAGGAGAGGGTGGTTGATAGAGGAAAAAGGCTAGGGGAGCCTTCTAGCTCAGGTTAGTGGTACTATGTCTTTCCTACTTTTATTTAAACAAAATGAGATTGATTTGCAAAATATTTTCAATGGATTTACTTTAAGAATCATAATTATAAAAAGTATAATGATTTCTACATCTTTTTAAAGAACAAAGCTTATTTTGAAAGCATACGACCTAATGGACATATGTAAATGAATTTTTATGATTCTTATACCTTGAAAGGAGGAGGATGTTGGCCAATTGATTTTTGTAGTATGAGGGGTGGCCATGACTGTGAACCCCTCCCCGATATCAATGGCATGTGAATGCATGTGACTAAGGAAGAAATGCACGTGATGTTGTGAGTCGCCACCTTGTTTAATTATTTTAGGGTAAACTAGGAAAAACCCCTAAGTGACTCCAATTTTAATTAACCTAATTATTAGATTAATTAACCCCAATGTTAGGCATGGTCTATACTAACCGAGGTGGATCCCCGAGACTATGTCAATTGCTGGATGACATACCAAAACAGTGAATGCTTTGCAGGGTAAAATGATGTAATTTGGATCAATGAAGAATGTTTATTGTGATGCGACTTGCCGCTCGGGGGTTAAATCCCAAACGTGCCTACGATCTTCCGTTTGAATGGAAGATCAAAGTCGACGTAGTTCGATAGGCCTCTTTTAGAGGCTTTGAATGGATATGCTTTATGCATGAGTGTGTGTATGCTTTGTGCATTTTGTTTAGGCATTTTGCCTGAAAATTGATTTTAGGCATTTGATGCCAAAATTGTTGATTTAAGGGCTTTTAGACCAAAAGAATGATTTAGGCAATTGTTGCCAAAAGATTTATGTGATTTAGGCGATTGTCGCCAAAATGCTTGATTTTAAGGCTTTTTGCCAAAAGTTTGATTAATTTAAAGGCTTTTAGCCAAAGAAGGTCGATTTAGGCAATCTGTTTGCCAAAAGATGATTATTTAGGCGATTGTCGCCAAAATGATTGATTTAAGGCTTTTAGCCAAATAAGTTGATTAATTTAAGGCATTTTGCCAAAAGATTGATTTAAGCGATTTGTCGCTGAAAGTAGTTAATCTATTTTTATGGGCAATGTGTTTGCCAAAAAATTGACTAACTGGATTGTAATGTAGGCAATTTTATTGCTAATAAAAACGTGTTTGAATTAAAGCTTTTTAGCACAATTATTGATTAATTGGAATTAAGCCAGATTTGTTCGAAATAAAGGCGATTATACCATAGCTATTAATTAACTAGGTATTTTAAGCCAATATTGTCGGATTTAGGCTTTAATACCACGATTATTAATTAACCGGGCATTTAGCCTAAACTTATTTATTTGAGGCAGTTTATTTGCCTAAAGATGTCATGAATGCATTTATGCAGTTATAGAATTATTAGGAGTAGAAGAGAAGAATGTATGAAATGCTAAAATTAAATAGGCAGAGTTTAGTTCATGTACCTAATTTAATTGACGGCCACTTCTTAACTCCAGGTTAAGCTCCTCATTACGGGAATATTAATTAATTTAGTTTTAAGTGACCAAGTATCACAACAATAAAATAAAACTAAAATTAAAAAATGCAAGAAAGCAGTAAAGAATCGCAAAGAGCGTAGGGAGAAGGAGCGTCCGTCAACACAGACTGAGTGAGGAAAACGGAGTGCCGGGGCCACTATTTATAGGCGAAATTGGACTGTTTCGGCGGCCTGGCCGTCGGTCTTGGCAGCTGGGCCGCCTGCCTCGGCGGCCAGGCCGCCTGTTTCGGCGGCGGGCCGCCGCGCCTGGTGGTTTTACTAAATCTCGCTCCGGAGGTTTTTTCGGGAGCTCCGGTCCTCTGAGAAAAATTCCGGGACCGGTTTCGCAATCCTCGCGACGTCCCGGACGTTTCAAGTACCATATTGGCATACTTTCGGTAAACTTCCAAAATGGCCTTCGGTCCGGCCGGACTGCTTGCAGTCCGAGCAAGCTGGCTCTTTGAGCCTCAAAATTTGGGTGTTCACAGTTGCCCCCCACCGGTAACCATAAAATGATTTATGGGAGTCGGTGGTTGTCTGAAACACAAATTTTGGAGGCGAAAATTTGACGCGTCCAGAAGACTCGCCTTTTGGCTATTTGCTTATAAATAGCTTAAAATTCACCCATTCTACTCATTCTAAACTTTCTCCATACAAAGACTCTCTCAAATTCTCTCAACTCTCAAAGCTACAAGACCAACTTCTTCTATGGCTCTTCCAAGCTATAGCAGCGACGAGGATTTCCTCGGGTCTCTAGGGATTCTCTCGGCGAGGTCGATCTTATGGCAGACGCAGATACTCACGCCTCCATGACTGGCATCTTTGCCCAGGTGAGTTCCCTTTCACTTTTATTCGTTAACATTTGGGCCTTAGGCCGAATTGTGATTTTTAGGCCTTAGGCCAAAATGTGATTTTTTGGGCCTTAGGCCAATTTGTGAAATTTTGGGCCTTAGGCCAAATTGTGAACTTTCGGCCTTAGGCCAAATTGTGATTTTGGGAAAAAATTTCCTGCGCTTACTGCTTTTTATTAGTATGCATGCTAGGGTAGAACTAAGATATTACCCTTAGTAAGGAACCGAGGCGTAACTCTTAGGTTGACTTACCTTTCAGGACTCTCATATTAAATTGGATGTGGATGAGAGTTCTGTGGCTGGAATTCTGCTCGAACTATTCGATCCAAATAGCCCGGTTGGCGCGATCATCCGTCCATCTTACCTGGGCTATTTGAGGCATTTGATATGGGTCGGAGTAACTACAAGGAGTTATTGTGTGCTTTGGCTGAAAGGTGGTGGGATACCACCAACACTTTCCACTTCTCTTGGGGCGAGTTGACAATGACCCCTACAAACTTTTCTATGATATCCGGGATCACTTTCGGGATTCGGCCGATCGAGCTATATGATGACTGGAGGATTGATATCTCCTCTGACCGGATGGTGGAGCTGATTGGGATAGACCTGCCTCGGCCGGCCGAACCAGGTTCTGCTACCCCTGCTTTGAGCATTTCCAGACGTTGGTTATCCCTCCAGGCCCGGGCATTTATGCTAGATACGGGCGGGGAGAGTTGACGGCTACTCAGGTGGCTCGATTCACTTTGTTGCTGTTGTTTGCTTCGACCTTTTGGTCCAACAGGAAAGAGAAGTTTAACCCTTCTATCTTGAAGAGTTTGGAGAATTTGGCCCTTTTAGAGGAGTATGACTGGGCCGGCGCTATTTGAGCCGCATGTATGACGATATGTGTGACTTGAGTTGAGGCCATGGCAAGCTTAGCGGGACTTTCTACTTCTGGGAGGTATGTAAAGAACATTCCCTTTTCGTGTGTTTTTTTTGTTTATCTTGATTTTCCTTTCTCACTGATTCTCTTTTTTGTTCTGCAGACTTAGGCATTCGAGTACTTTCCTTACACTCGCCAGAGTTACTCCAGACTGATCCCAGATCAGGGCTGGCGCCTTCGGCTTGGAGATGGTACAAGTCAAACCTTCATCCCGTCTGGCACAATAAGTCGCTGAAGGAGCTGAGAGCCTTTTTTGATACTTGCCCTCTGGAGTAGGTACATGCTTATTATTTTTGGATATGTTAAAAAAAAGATTTATTAACATATTTACATCTTTTATAGGCCGACATGGGGCTGATGCCTGCCCGTTTACAGAGCTGGATTCAGGCTGATCCTGACTTCCAGCGGTCAGATGCCTTGTCTCAGCGGAGAGTGGTCCTATCACACCCCATCATCCGGCGATATTACTTGGGTGAGAGAGTGGACGTTCAGCTAAGAGGCTGTCGCTCTGTCCCTTATCCCCCCCTGAGGATATGCGAGCGGGTAAACAAATGAAGCTCACTGCTGCTCATACTGAAGGTCCTCATTTGGAGTTCATCATGGAAGGAGATTACGATGAGTTCTGCGTAATCTCTCTGATGCCGCCTATTGGATCTCGGCTTGATAGTATCCAGAGGTCGGCTCCTTCCCAACCGCTCGGTACCCGTTCTTCTCGGGCTTCGGGTCCCTCGACTAGGACTCCAAGGAGGAGGTCCATGACAGATCCCACTTCTTCCATCCCGGTTGAGAGGCCGTCGCGGGCCAGGCCTAGCCGGTTAGCAGGTCCTTCCAAGCCTCCCCGGGCTATTTTGGAGGCTACCGGGCCACTTCATCCAGACCTGGCCAGTTTACGCCTTCCATATAGCATTTCTTACTTCGTCCCTAACAGTCCTCCAGTTTTCCGAGAGGTCTCGCTGGAGGGTGTGGATCACACGTTCTTCCTTCTGAGGACATCACCGAGGTAAAACCCAACACATCTCTCACAAAAAAGGATTCATAGGAGATATTGACTTGTATTTTTCTTTGTATGATTTCCAGGTTCCTGTCGGGTTGGTCAACCAGATGATGGAGCTGTTTCTCGGGATGAGCAAGAACTGCTGCGGCCTGGACCCAGATAGCCTTCGAAGATCAGAGGGGGAGGAGGCCCCGTCGTTGATAGATGCTAGATTCACTTTTGCTGTATTTTCTATACCGAATCTTGGCTGTATTTGTTGTACTGAACTTTATTTGTACCTGCACTTGATTAGTACTAAAAAAATATATATATGTATGCATGGATTATGAAATATGAAAGAAAAAAAGATTTTTGCTTTACTCTAAAACAAAACATTTTCTCTTTTTTTTCACTGAAAAAAAAACAAGAACAAAACTTTTTTTTTTTTTGTGTGTGGCCGGCTCGGGCGGCTGGGCCGCGGACGGGCCCCGTGCTGGCCGCCGTACTGGGCTGCGGGGTGGGCGGCTGGGCCGCCGGTGGCGACTGGGCCGCCTGCGGGCGCGTCCCTCCTCTATTTAAGAGGCTTTCTGCTGATTTTTTTTTTTTTACTCTCTCTTTTCCAAGCCACCAAGACCTGGTCATTTTTTTTTCTCCTTCTCTTTTTTTTATTATTTTTTTTGTTATTACATTATTTATTTTATTTATTTTTTTTTTTAGAAAATAAATAATAATAATAAAAAAGAATAATTAAAAGGACATGAATCCCTTCTACAACCATAGCATGCACAGCTGGACTAGGAGTCTCTCCAAAGTTGAAAAGATCAATTTGGGGAGGTATGGTCTTTCTCCTATTGTTACTCTTAGGGGTGTAGTAATTGATTGGGATTTTTTACGGGCCTGTATTAACTTTGGGACCCTGAAACCCACGTTTTCCGATTTGGGGCATGATGGAGGAAATGTGCCCTCTCTTTGAGGAGTTTTGTGTCATATAGGGTGTGACCCCAATGCCCCTTTGGTCAAGCATGAGGTAAAATTGGGTATGTTAGGTCATTTGAAACCCTTTCCAGTTCAGCCGACCCCAAGCTAGGGCTATGATTGTTGATGACCAGAAGGCAATTCTGTTGCCCCTGATTGATGAATTTTCAGAGGCTTGCCCAAACGATCCAGACCGGATGAGGCTGAGGATGCGGGCCTTAGTTTTTGTTATTGGCTGGCTTCTTGTTTAACCAGGACCCAGGCTTTGGGGATTTGCGTCTTTGTCCCATGGTTCGACAAATGGAGGATATGGGTTGTATTGGCGGCATTGTGCTGGCCGAGACTATTAGGAGCCTTGACAGGGCTGCTTTAGGGTTTGATGACTGGACAGTTTCTCCCATCATTCTCCAGGTATTTCCTTTTGTCATCTTTCTTATCTTTTCTTCTCTTCTATTATCCCCTTGTAATAGAAAGGATCCATTACTCAGGTCTGGTTGAAGGACCACCTTCAAGTGGTTGCTACTCCTACTCTCTTGCCCTATAATCCCACTCAGTATCGTATGCGGAGGATTTTGATCACCACCCATCTACTGATTCATGGACTTCATGGCTAATTGAGTTGGGTCCCAATGAGATTGTGGTTCATCTCATGGTACAACATCACCCGCTTCATCCAGGTCAGCTTTCGCCATTCTCGGGTTTACCTTTTAGGCCTCACACACTGTACTTGGTACTGCGCTTCGCGCGTTTTGAGGCAAATGGCGATAAACCAGACTGTTCCGATTATGGATGACTTTTCAACTGATTCAGCCATTACCCCGGGCGTTACCCGTGCTGTCCTTAGGGCTTGGGTTAGAGATCATCGTATGATTAGTCCTTTACCTAATCCTGCCAGTGTTCAGACTTCTCCTGAGTATCGGGCTTGGTTCATTACTGCTGTCTGGCCGATTGAGAGACCAAGGAGGATTGCACTGCTGAGTGTTCTCGAAGGTTGGGTTCAGGCTAACACTGATGATGAGGTTGGGACTGGTGAGGAGATTGTGTTGGCTCCTCGGACAGGTGAGGCTGGACAGAGTTTGCAGCTAAGGAAGACTCAGAGGATGTTGCCCCACGGAGGAGACGGGATACCTAGACTCCTATAGGCTTTTACTATCTTTCTCTTATTTTGACTTTTATTTGGCTTTTGAATTTTTTCTTTGGATGTATTTTTTTTTGCTTTGGACTTGGATTTAGACTTCATTATTTGTTTGGACTCTTTTGCTTTCCGCCTGACTTTGGGCTGCTATTGGAATGAGATTTGACTTTTTAGCTTAAATTGAGAAAATCATTTAGCTTTCCAAGCATTTTCCAACTTTATTTATTTCAAGCTCTAATTTTTGCCTAAGTTGCCCTTTCGGGTTTTCAACTTAGCGAGCTTACCCATTTTTGTCTAAGCCGCCCTTTTTGGGTTTTCAGCTAGCGGGCCCCGACTTTTGCCTAAGCCGCCCTTTCGGTTTTCGACTTAGCGGGTTTTCCTCTTTTTTTTTTTCTTTTTTTCTTGTTTTTCTTTTTTTTTATTTGGCAAAGAAGAATGAAATTATGAAATGATTTTTTTTATTAATGTTTAGACCGTGCCCAAAGAGGGCTGCCTACATATCTCCGATATATAATTTTTTTTCCAAAGAGAATCAGGTCTAATGTAGTTCATCTTACATTATGCAATGATTACAATTACACAAAATATCTTTTTAACTGATCTAAATTACATGGATTAGTGAATTCCAAGCCATCCAAATCAGTCAAAATAACGGCTCCGCCTGACAATATCTTCTTTAACACATAGGGTCCGGCCCAATGAGGGCGAAACTTCCCGCGTGGATCTATGATTGGCTGTCTAATCTCTTTCAGAACCAAACAACCTTCTTCCAGTCTCCGGTCTTTGACCTTCTTGTTAAAATGTCTTGCCATTCTTCTTTGATAGACTTGAGTTTGGTGGATTGCTCGCAATCGTTTTTCATCCATACCCAAAAGCTGCAAATGATAATTCTCAGCCCAATCTGCTTCGCTGATCTGGCTTTCCCGGATAATCCTTGCCGACTGAACTTCCAGCTCAATAGGCAACACTGCTTCCATTCCATATACTAGGGAGTACGGGGTTGCCCCAGTAGGCATTCTGATTGAAGTCCTGTATCCCCACAAGGCATTTGGTAATTGTTCGTGCCAAGCTCTATGCTGAACTGTCTTCTGCAAAATGACCTTTATAGCCTTATTTGCAGCCTCCACCGCCCCATTTGTTTGTGGACGATAGGGCGAAGACTTGTGGTGCTGAATCTTCTTTTGCTTCAGTAGCTCCAAAAATTCACTCTGAAAGTGAGATCCGTTATCCGTGATGATCTCGAAGGGTGTTCCGTACCGACAAAGGATGTTGGTACGAACGAACTGAGCTACTTTCTTGGCGTTCAAGACTGAATAGGAGGCTGCCTCAATCCACTTAGTGAAATAATCAACAGCAACCAGGATGTATTGATGGCCATTGGAAGCCTTGGGATGGATCTTTCCGATCACGTCTATGCCCCAAGTTGCGAAAGGCCATGGTGAAGCGATGGGATTCAAATTGATCGGAGGCTGCTTTTGCAGCTTGGCAAAAATTTGACACTCATGGCACTTCCGCGCGTGCCTCACGCAATCTGCATTCATGGTTGACCAGTAATAACCTAGGTTCGTAATTTTCGAGCCAGAGCTATCCCGTGCATGTGTGGCCCGGACTCCCCATTATGTACGGAATCCATGATGGTTGGCTTCCTCATCGACGCACCTCAGGTGCAGGCCATCCCAACTTCTTTTATACAGAACTCCCCCAGTAAGGAAATATCCAGCTGCTAACTGCCTCAATGTTCGTTGATCAGTCTTTTTGGACCCCTCCGGGTAGGCTTCATTCTGAAGATAGTTCTGTATATCCCAAAACCACGGCTTGTCATCGACTAGATGCATGACATGTGCGGCTGTTTCTGTAGCCGACTGTTAGGGTCGAATGATTTGATCTCCCTCTACATTAACCATGGAAGCTAAAGTAGCCAGCGCATCGGCAAACTGATTTTTGGCTCGCGGCAAGTAGTGAAAGGATAATTCCTCAAACTGCTGAGCTAATTCGTCCAAGCGTCGTAGGTAAGGAACCAACCGCTCTTCCTTAATTTTCCATTTCCTTAGAGCTTGAGAGACTATCAGGTTGGAATCCCGAAAACCCTAAGGATTTTTATTTCTTTTCTAGGGCCGCTTCTAACCCTTGATGCAAGCTTCATACTCGGCTTCATTGTTGGTACATCGAAATCTAGTTTGACTGCGATTGGGACGTACTCTCCACAAGGAGTTTTGAATACGACCAACCCCATTTCCATGGTATTGAAGCTCCATCGAAGTACATTCCCAGACTTCACTTTCCAAGCTTAACAAGTCTTCATCAGGAAATTCTACCTCGGCATCTGGTCTTCGACCGGTAATTCGCTAATTGGTCAGCCAAGGCTCCACCTTTTACTGCCTTCCGTTGTACAAACTTTAAATCATAAGCTGCGAGCACTGATACCCACTTAGCCATCTTGCAGTCAAGAACCGGCCTCTCCATAAGGAATTTCAAGGGGTTCGATTCAGAAATGACATAGGTCGTGTAAGACGAGAGGTAGTGCTGCAGCTTTGTACAGGCCCAAACTAGAGCCAGACACAACTTCTCTATCTTTGTATTTTAGCTCGTATTCCAGCATCCTCTTGCTAAGGTAATACACGGCATTTTCTATTCTTGTATCTTCTGCTTGTTGAGCTAGCATTGCACCCATCGCTTCTTCTGTCACTGATAGGTATAATAATAAAGGCTTTCCTAGCCTTGGTGGCTGTAAAACTGGCGGGGATAGCATATATGCTTGACTTGGTCGAAAGCTTTCTGGCAATCCTCATTCCATTTAACCGCTACTCCTTTCCTGAGTAATTTGAAGATCGGACCACAAGTATCGGCCAATTGATTAATGAACCGGCTGATGTACTGTAGCCTTCCCAGGAAACCCCGAACTTCTTTTTCCGTCCTTGGTGCTGGCATTTCTAAAATGGCCTTGGCTTTTGAAGGGTCAATCTCTATGCCCTTCCGACTGACCATGTGCCCTAGAAATACTCCGGATGTAGCTCCAAATAGACATTTCGCCGGGTTGAGCTTTAAGTTGTACTTTCGAAGTCTAAGGAAGAACTTCTCAAGTGCTGTTGTATGTTCTTCAGCTGTTTTTGATTTGACAACCATGTCGTCCACATACACTTCGACTTCTTTGTGAATCATGTCATGGAAGATGGTTGTCGCCATTCTTTGATAGGTTGCCCCGGCATTTTTGAGCCCAAAAGGCATGACCCTGTAGCAGTAGGTTCCCCACTCTGTGATGAATGTGTTTTCTCTTTGTCTGGCAAATGCATCATTATTTGGTTGTACCCGACAGCGAGATCAGTCAAGGAGACAATCTCGTGTCCAGCCATACGGTCCACCAGCAAGTCAATATGCGGCAGGGGGAAGTCGTCCTTCGGACATGCTTTATTCAAATCCCGATAATCCACACACATTCTGACTTTTCCATCCTTCTTAGGAACCGGCACAATGTTTGCTAACCATGTCGGGTAAGCAATGGGCTCTATAAACTTGTTCTCCAGTTGCTTGGCAACTTCCTCCTTGATTTTCAAGGACCATTTTGTCTTCAGCCTTCTAAGCTTCTGTTTCACTGGCTTAGCCTCAGGTATACTGGAATCTTATGCACCACTATTGCTGGGTCGATTCCCGTGATGTCACTTGCCTTCCACATGAAACAATCGGCAAATTTCTTCAAACATTCACTGACCTGTTCCCTGTTCATACAATCAGATGCAATGTATGTATGTTCATTTTCTTCTTTGCCAATTATTATTTTTCTTTTCATTTTTTATTTCATTTATTTGATTATTTTTGCTTGGAAATGCTTGGAAAGATAGACACGCAGGGTAGTCAAGAATTTGCAAGCCTTTATTGATTATGACGGAATCGTCTTCAAAAATACATCAAATTTGAAATCTGGATCTTCTAGATCCGACACAGACGACTAGAACTGGAATCTGACTCGGTTTCAGACTCGGGGTCAGACTCGAATTCAGTACAGGACTTTGTTACAGATTTTGACTCTTGGTTTGACTCGAGGGGGTCTATCAGCAGTGCGATCCTCCTCGGCGTACAGTTGGTGAGAGGTCCTCCGCTTGGCTTGATTAGGTTGAGCAAGTCTCGATTCGTCACTTCCGGTGATAACCGCAACCTCGTCAAAGAGACTAGGCTGCATGAAGTCTTCCGCCTCCAGTTCAGTTATTTTGGGCTTGTTGCCCCAGACATCCGAAAATATCTCTAACCCAGGCAGCATTTTCTTAGCAGCCGGGCAGCGGAATGGTTCTTGGAAGCCACGATAAGGAATCGGTTCTCCCGGTTTGCAGAAGTAACCATTCAGAGTCAAAAGGTAAGGCCGCATCTGTATACCGTCCTTCCCTCTCCTTCTACCTCTTTCAGCTCGGTCTTCGTCAGTAGGCTCGTAGCCTAGTCCATAGGTCCCCTCATTCACCGGACATTCCCAGGCTTGTAATGTGGGGTATGTTTTTCCGGATCTTGCCATAATCATTCCTGGCAGATAGGACATTTTCATCAGAGGCACTATGCAGTTTATTTGCACCGTCCCGAAATCAAAGAGAACTCGAGAGCTCACAGTCTTTCCCTCTATGAACTGCATGGTGTCATATTGAAATCCAGAAAGGGGTAAATTGGCAGTTTCAGGGTTAACCTCAAAGAGAGGCTGGCCCTTTGGCCTTTTCAGCTGGCTGTAGTCATCCCCTTGAATAGTGATAACTTTGTCCTCATAGGAAACTTGACCTTTTGGTGCAAGGATGAGGGTACTGCCCTAGTGTGATGTATCCAGGGTCGGCCCAGAAGCAGATTGAAACTAGTCGGTACATCATGTGAATACTCAAATTTTGAGACTCAAAAAGCCTGTTGGTTGACTTTGCTACAGTAAATTTGACTGTGCTACAATGAATTTGCCACAAACAAATGGGGCTGTGGAAGCTGCAAATAAGGCTATAAAAGTCATTTTACAGAAGACAGTCAAAAAGCATAAAGCTTGGCATGAACAGTTGCCGAATGCCTTATGGGGATATAGGACTTCAATTAGAACACCTACTGGGGCAACCCCGTATTCCTTAGTATATGGCATGGAAGCAGTATTGCCTATTGAGCTGGAAGTTCAGTCGGCAAGAGTTATCCAAGAAAGTCAGATTAGCGAAGCCGATTGGGTGAAGAATTATCATTCGCAACTCTTGGGCATGGACGAAAAGCGGTTACAAGCAATCCACCAAACTCGAGTCTACCAAAGGAGAATGGCACGACATTTTAACAAGAAGGTCAAAGACCGAAAACTGGAAGAAGGTTGTTTAGTCCTGAAGGAAATTAGACAGCCAATCACGGATCCACGTGGGAAGTTTCGCCCTCATTGGGCTGGACCCTATGTGTTGAAGAAAATACTGTCTGGCGGAGCCGTCATCTTAACTGATTTGGATGGTTTGGAATTCACGAATCCATGTAATTTAGATCAGTTAAAAAGATATTTTGTGTAATAAGCATTGCATAATGTAAAACGAACTACATTAGACCTGATTCTCTTCGAAAAAAGAAATTACATATCGGAGATATGTAGGCAGCCCTCATTGGGCACGGTCTAACATTAATAAAAATTCATCATGTCATTCTTCTTTGCCAAATATAAAAAAAAAAAAAAAAAAAAAAAAAAAAATAAATCAAATAATGAAAAAAAAAGAAAAGAAAAACCCGCTAAGTCGAAAACCCGAAAGGGCGACTTAGGCAAAAAGTCGGGGCCCGCTAAGTCGAAAACCCGAAAGGGCGGCTTAGGCAAAAATGGGTAGCTCGCTAAGTTGAAAACCCGGAAGGGCAGCTTAGGCAAAAATTAGAGCTTAAAGGAATAAAGTTGGAACGTGCTTGGAAAGCTTAAAAGTCAAACAACACTCCAATAAAAAAAAAATAAAGCCAAACAGTACAAGCAAAAAGCCAAAAAAAAAAAAAAAAAAAAATAAAATCCATGAAACAAAAATACATCTCAAAACCAAAGAATAAAAGCCTATCAGAGTCTAGGTGGCCCGTCGCCTCCGTGGGGCAACGTCCTCCGAGTCATCCCTAGCTGTTGAACTCTCTCCAGCCTCGCCTGTCCAAGGAGTCAACACAATCTCCTCATCAATCCTAACCCCCTCACCAGTGTCAGCCTGAGTCCAACCCTCAAGTGCACTCAGCAGTGCGTTCCTCCTCAGCTTTTCAACCGGCCAGACAGCATTCACGAACCAGGCCCGATACTCAGGAGAAGTCTGAATACCAGCAGGATTAGGTAAAGGCCTAACCATCTGATGATCTCTAACCCAAGCTCTAAGGACAGCTCGGGTAACTCCCGGAGTGATGGTGGAATCAGATAAAGAGTCATCCATGATCGGTACAGTCTGATCTATTCCCATCTGCCTCATAACGCGCGAAGCGCAGTACCAAGTACAATGGGTAAGGCCTAAAAGGTAAACCTGAGTATGGTGAGAGCTGACTTGAATAAAGCGGGTAATGCCGTACCAAGGTACAAACCACAACATTTCGTTTGGACCCAATTCAATCAGCCATGAGGTCCAGGCATCAGCAGACGGATGTGTGATCAAGATCCTCCGCATGCGATACTGGACAGGGTTATAAGGCAGCAAAGTAGGAGTGGCAACCACTTGGAGATGGTCCTTCAACCAAACCTGAGTAATGGATCCTTTCTATTACAAAGGAACAGGCCAAAAAGAAGAAAAGATAAGAAATAGAAAAAGAAGAAATACCTGAAGAATAATAGGAGAAACCGTCCAATCCTCAAAGCCTAAAGCGGCTCTGTCGAGGCTCCTGATAGTTTCTGCCAGCACAATACCACCTATGCAACCCATATCCTCCATCTGCCGAACCATGGGACAAAGTCGCAAATCCCCGTAGCCCGGATCCTTGTTGAACAAGAAGCCAGCCAATAAACAAAAAACCAAGGCCCGCATCCTTAGCCTCATCCGGTCTGGGTCATCTGAACAGACCCCTGAAAACTCATCAATCAGGGGCAACAAAATTGCTTTCTGATCACCAACAATCATGGCCCTAGCTTGTGGTCGGCTGAACTGAAACAGGTTTTCAAACGACCGAACATACCCGATCTTGACTTCATGCCTGACCAAAGGGGCATTGGGGTCGCACCCTATGATAGCACAGAACTCCTCAAAAAGAGGACACATCTCCTCCATCATGGCTCCGAACCGGAAAACATGGGCCTCAGGATCCCAAAGTCTGATGCAGGCCCATAAAAAGTTCCAGTCGATCACCACCCCCCTGAGCGTAACGATAGGAGAGAGACCGTACCTCCCCAAGTTGATCTTTTCGACTTTGGAGAGACTCCTAATCCAGCTGTGCATGCTGTGAGTAAAAAAGGATTCATTCTTTGAAGATAAGAAGAAGAAGAGAGAAAAGGAAGGATGAATGAAAAACCAAACAAGAAACTTGTTTTTATAGAAGAATGCGCCGAATGATGGCGGCAGCTGCCGCCAAATTGCCACCGAACGAGGGCGGCAGCAGCCGCCAAAACGTCAGCGGCAGCAGCCGCCGACGGCGGGGGCCACAAAAAAAAAAAAAAAAAAAGTACATCCGAAATGGTGAAACCCCATTTTCATTTCAAACATGCATACATATTTTCAATACTAACCAAGTGCAGGTACGAATAAAATTCAATACAAAAGTACAATGCAGAAGCACCATCAAAGGGGAAGTTTTGAAGGGTAATCATGGAAAGGATCCAGCAAAGGGTACGCAAGACTTCAAACAGTACCGAGGCAAAGCCGATTCAAGGGGTTAGGGCCAGAATGATTTCTCCAGAAATGGAAGATGCTCCGACAGAGAGGTGTCTGAATTTTGAGCTTAAAAGCGACAGAATAAAGAAGTTATGGTTGGGTCTGCACAGTCACGATGCTATCCCTACACTACTCAAGTCATCTCAGAATCAAGTTGCCTCGACATTCTTTATGGAGAGGCTGCTTCTAAAAAAAAAAAAAAAAAAAAAAGGAAAAATGGGTCAAAAGGAACCTCTGCACAAAAGAAAGAAATCAAGGACAAAGCTACAGGAAATCAAGTTGTCAAAAAACGGGTCAACTGCAAGCTCTCCGTTAAATTCAAACCCATCAAGGGTAGATGACAAATCATCTCAGCCATAAGGACAAAGACCACAGCGGCTGCTCACATTTTGAAAAGCAAGTTAAAAGAAGCAGTCATTTCCACAAATTGGATGACAACAAACAACTTGAAAATGAAGCGCCTAGCATGGTACAAGTACAAGTGTCCTTATAAACAAGGATCATTTCTCAAAACAAAGGAAAGGAAGAGTCTCCTCAAAATTCCTTATGGAGAGGAGAACCATTGAGGAAATAAGTTTCAAATTCAGAGGAAGATAAAGTTCAAGAAAAAGAATCAAATTAACCTCAAGAATTCAAACATGGTGAAGCCAAAGCATAAAAGCTTCTTCAACACTCAAGCCACTCAAGTTACCACCACAATGTGGGTATTCAAAACTCTTTGTGATGAATACAAGTCATATTTCAGTCAACCAGTGGTAAAACCACTACAACAACAAAGTCAGATTCGCCTAAGGTCATCACTATCATACGAACTCGAGTCAATAAGTTGATTCAACATCAAATCGGGAAGGAACCCCACAAAGACACCCAGTCGGGAAGGAATCCCACGAAGAAATCAAGCCAGAAATGAATTCTGCATCAACATCAAATCGGGAAGGAATCCCGCATAGACATCCAGTCGGGAAGAATCCCGCAAGAATCAAGCCGGAAGAAATCCCGCAAGACATCAGCCGGGAAGAATCCCGCAAAAATCAAGCCAGAAATCCCGCAAGACATCAACGGGAAGAATCCCGAGAATCAGTCGGGAAGGAATCCCGAAGAAATCAAATTGGAAATGAATTCCACAATCAGCATTAAGTCGGCATTGAATTTTGCCTCAACAGCAAGTCGGAAATAAATTTCGCACCAAGACGGAAAGGAATTCCGCACTAACATCAAGGAGATGAATTCCGCATCAGCCGAGCACGAAGTTCGCATCCTGGAAGGAACTACGAAAGACCTGATTCTCCCCATCCCCCGAAGAGCTCTTGGAGATACGTAGGCAGCCACAAAGGCCCGGTCACAAACATAAGTTTGCATCATAAATAACATTTTCTCTTTGCCAACATAAATCCATGCATTTGATCATTTCATTTAAAAAAAAAAAAAAAAAAAAAAAAAAAAAAAAAAACAACGGCGGGGTTTCCTCCTCTGCCCCTCCTCAAAATTTGCGTTTCGGACAACCACCGACTCCCATAATCATTTTTATGGTCGACGGTGGGGGGCAACTGTGAATACTCAAATTTTGAGGCTCAAAAAGCCTGTTGGTTGACTTTGCTACAGTAAATTTGACTGTGCTACAATGAATTTGCTACAACAAATTTAATTGTGCTACAGTGCATTTGCTACAGTAAATTTGACTTTTCTACAGTAACTTGACTCACAAGGCTCAAAGAGCCAATTTTCCCGGACTGCAAACAGTCCGGCCGGACCGGAGGCCATTTCGGAAGTTCACCGGAAATATATCAATATGGTACTTGAACGTCCGGAATTTTACGAGGATCGCGGAACAGGTCCCGGAATATTTTTCGGAGGTCCGAAACTCCCAAAACAGCTCACGAAGCGACACACGGTGGCCGCACTGGCCACGGCGGCGCCACCCCCACCAAGCCTGCGAGGGAGACAGAAACAGAAAAGCAGGGGGAGGGGAAGGGAGAAAAGAGGGGAGAGAAAAAGAGAAAGAGTGGGAGGGGAAAAGAGAAAAACGAGGGGAGAGGAAAGAGAGCAGAGAGAGGGAGAGGAAAAGGAGGGAGACGAGAGAGAGAAAATAGAACAGAGAGGGAGAAAAATATAGAAACGAGAGGGGAGAGGAAGAGTAGAAAAGAGGGGCGAGACCTCAAGAACACAGAGAGGGCGAGGCTATCGCAACGCGCGGGCGAGGCCTATCGCCCCGCGACGAGCGAGGCTGTCGCCCCGCGCGCAGGGCCTGGCCCCCCCCTCGCGCCCTGGGCGAGGCCTGCCGCCAGCACACGCGGGGCCTCTCGCCCTGCTGCGGGCGGGGCCTGTCGCCCCACCGACAGGGCGGTAGCTACCGCCGAGCCTGGGCGGCAGCTACGCCCAGATTTTCTGGCGGTGGCTACCGCCATGCACGGCGGCAGCCACCGCCCGGGACCCGAAAATGGCCTATAAATAGGCCATTTTCAGGCTGTTTTTGGCACACATTGTCCGTTTTGACGGACGAATCCTTCTCCCTCTCACGCTCCTGCGTTTTTCTTTACGCTTTTTGATTTAATTTAATTTTTTATTGCATTTGTTATTGTGATATTTGGACATTAAAATTAAACAAATTAAAATTAATTAATATTTCTAAGCGAGGAGCTTATCTGGAGTTAAGAAGCGGTCGTCGATTAAATCAGGTATGTAAACAAAACTCTGCCTATTTAATTTTAGCACTTCATGCATATTTCTCTTTACTCTTAATAATTCTACAATTGCATAAATGCATCCACGTCATTATTTTTGGTAAATAAACTGCCTTAATTAATTTGATTAAGCTTAAATGCCGGTTAATCAATAATCGTGGTATTAAAGTTAAATCCGACAATATTGGCTAAAAGAGCCTAGTTAATTAATAACTACGGTTCAATTGCCTTATTTCGAATAAATCTGGCTTAAGTCCAATTAATCAATAATTGTGGCTAAAAACCTTAATCGATCACGTTTCGACAATAAATTGTGATTAAGCTCAAACGCCCGATTAATTGATAATCGTGGCATTAACGCCTAAATCGCACATTTTTGGCAAATTAATTGCCTAAAACAACACCTTTTGGCCAAAGGCCTAAAATCAATCATTTTAGCGACAAATCGCTTAAAATCGACATTTTGGCAAAAAATCAAACGTTTTCGGTTTAAAACCGTAAAATCAACCATTTTAGCGACAAATCGCTTAAAATCGACATTTTTGGCAAAATGCCTCAAGATCAATCATTTTCGTTAAAACCGTAAAATCAACCATTTTAGCGACAAATCGCTTAAAATCGACATTTTTGGCAAAATGCCTTAAAATCAATCATTTTCGGTTTAAAACCGTAAAGTCAACCATTTTAGCGACAAATCGCTTAAAATCGACATTTTTGGCAAAATGCCTTAAAATCAATCTTTTAAGCGACAAATCGTTTAAATGAACCATTTTGGCACAAATGCCTAAATCAATCAATTTCGGCAAAATGCCTAAACAACATGCACGAAGCATACACACACTCATGCATTAAGCATACACCTTCAAAGCCCTTGAAAACAAGGCCTATCGAACTACGTTGACTTGATCTTCCATTCAAACGGAAGTACGTAGGCACGTTCGGGATTTCACCCCGGTGGCAAGTCGAAATCATCGAAATCATTGAAATCATCAAAATCATCAAAATCACTCAAACATTTCATTAATCCATCATTCACCTTGCAAAACATTCATTCATCGGTTAGTTTATCAGCATGACATAGTCTCGGGATCCATCTCGGGTTTGCATACCATGCCTTACACATTGGGATAATTAATCTAGTAACTAGGTTAATTAAAATTGGAGTCATTCAGGGTTTTTTCCTAGTTTACCCTAAAATAATTAAACAAGGTGGCGACTCACACACTCCGTGCATTTCTTCCTTTAGTCACATGCATTCATATGCCTATGACATTTGGGGAAGGGGTTCACACATCAATTACCTGGAATGGGACTTCCATTACAGCCGGCCCAACTGTTAACTTCAGTGTAGCAACCCCCAACACTTCCCTCCGGTACTGTCATAAGCTTTCACTATTTGGTCGGATGGAGTGAAATCTGTTTCCTCCAACCCCAGACAGCTGGCTACCCTTAGTGGGCAGACGTTTAGTGCTGACCCATTATCAATGAGAACCATGGGTACAGTTTTGTCTCTAGGCTGGACGGTAACATAGAGGGCATTGTTGTGACTGCCTCCCTCCTTGGGTAAGTCATCGTCAGAGAACCCGATGTTCTGCATTTTTGATGATTGGGTAAGGGTGGATACTAGCACTTCGGGGCTAACCTCCACTGATGTCTGAAGTTGACTCAAAGCCTTGCAAAGAGCTTGGCGATGAGGAAAGATGATGCTAGAAGTTCCCAGATTGATACCCTAGCTTGTGTCTTTTTTAGCTGTGCAAGTACCGGGTCTTCCTTTAGCTCCTCTGCCCTCTGGTAGGGTTTACTTTGGATCTTGTCCAAGACTAACGGTTCATATTGTCTCCGCTCCTGGTTATAGCATCAAGCTCTTCGGTTAGGTCATTCAGATCCAAGACACAGATGTTATTCATTTCTAGGAACGGTTCGAAAGGATCGATCAGTTCCTGGTCAGCAATAATAGCATTTACCCCATGATTTGGTAAGGGATTAGTGCTAATATTTGGCTTACTCCTTGGAATAATAGAGCCGTTGTCCACCAAGTCTTGGATACGGTTCTTAAGCGTCCAACACGCTTCAGTCTTGTGCCCATACCCCTGATGGTACTCACAGTATTCATTAGCTTTGTAATTTCTTGGTAATGGGTTTGGTGGTGGCCTTGCTTCTAAGGGCTTGATGTAGTTGGCCTTGACAGCCTCTCGGAAAACCAAAAGGATTGGCATCCCGAGATCAGTATAGGTTCTTCTAGACTGGCTGCCATTTCTCATGTTCCCCACACGCAAAGGGTTAGTGGGGGTGATGCTTGCCACTTCGTGGACTTTACTAGCTTGGCTAGGTTTCTTGTACTTTGAGGTTCCTGAGTCTTCTTTCAGTTGTCCCATTTGAATCAGATCTTCTACCTTCGTAGCAGTGGCAATGAGCGACTGGAATGTTGGTAGATACTGGGTCTGCAACTGCTGTTGGTAGACAAGTTGTAGGTTCTTGATTATTATGTCTACCTGCTCTTGCTCAGAGGGCCGGTTAATCATCTAGGCAGCCTTGGCCCTTCACCTCGTAAGGAACGAGGAAAAGGGTTCATTGCTTTTTTGCTTGGTGGTTTCTAGTTCTCTTCGAGTGACATCCACCTCCATGTTATAGTGGTACTGTGAATTGAAGGCATTGCAGATGTCTTCCCATGTTTTCATCTTAGAGCGGTCCAGGCTAACAAACCACCTCAAAGCAGCACCGGTGAGAGATTGTTGGAACAACTGAGCAAGGAGCTCGCTGCTCAAATCAAACGGGTTAAGAGCACCCACATACATCTTCAAGTGAGTTTTAGGCAAGTAGTTCCATCAAATTTGTCCATGTTGGGCATCTTGAACTTGGTTGGCAGCTTGCCTCGGGGAACAAGGACAAGGAGTCCATGTCCACTACTTCTTTGTGGTTTTTGAGAGCAGTGATAGATCTTTCCAGGAGTTCTAGCTTCTCTCGCACTCTCTGAGCTTCCAGCTTAGAAGCAGTTTTGGGTGGCACATCATCCAGGTTTAGGGTGGGGTTTGTTGGTTCAGCAGCAGGACCCTGATTGGAGGCAGCAGGTCCACTTCCCCCCTGAATTTCCATTACGATTCCCATTACCCAATTCAGCTATCAGGGCGGCCAGGGCCTCATTCATTCTGGTCTCCATTCTGGCCTCCATTCTGGCCTCCATTTGTTCAATGAGGGTTTGGATATCAGCAAGCGATGCCATTGGTGTAGGTAAAGCTGTCGAAGTTGTAGGTGAAGCTGGTGTAGCTGGTGAAGCTGGTGAAGCTGGTGATAGTACTGTAAGTGTAGCTGGCACAGATGTGGGCACTTGGATCGTGGGCACCTGTAAGGATAAGGGTAGCTGGATTAGGTACAGTGGTTGGTGTGTCAAGGTAACTGATGTAGATCGACCCTTTTGTCCGACTGTGCATGGATGAGAAGAGTGTTTCATGCTCTCTTTATGTTTACCCCATGTTTATGATATGTCGTGAATGCGCATAACAACATGTCATAATCTGTTTAATGAATATGATTCACATCATTGGATGCATACGGTCCTAAAGGATAGGTTCTATAGGCTATGACTCAAATAGAGAATCGGCTTATAAGGGACCCTTGAACCTTGAGTATGGATATACCTAACCACATGTGAAACAAAGAGTTTCGCGTGGGTCCAACGGTACGCATACCCATGGGCCACCCCCAAAAGGATTAGGGGCGATTTGCGGTAACAGGGAGGACGCTTTGGCTGTCCGTCGACATAATCAATGAGACCTGCCGATTAGCGCTACTTGCTATCCAGACTCAGAAGTTTGAACAGAGAGAGAAGAAATTCATTTTTTTATGCAATGGAGAAAAGGATTCTCAATCGTGCAAATAAATCAACAAATTTAAATGTATTAATCAAATTTGCCAATTAAGTTCAAATTTCCTCTCATCGCGTATTCTTAAAGAAAGAACACTCGATTTGTCAAGGTACCTTGCAAAACAAAGCATAGTAGAATAATACCCTAACGAAGGGCAGGTTAGTCTATGCAGCAATTGTAGTCCACTTATGCAAAATAATTACATGTTGTCCCCAGTGAAGTCTCCAAACTGTGAACCCTTCCCCAGATATCAATGGCATGTGAATGCATGTGACTAAGGAAGAAATGCACGTGATGTGTGAGTCGCCACCTTGTTTAATTATTTTAGGGTAAACTAGGAAAAACCCCTAAGTGACTCCAATTTTAATTAACCTAATTATTAGATTAATTAACCCAATGTTAAGGCATGGTCTACGAACCCGAGGTGGATCCCGAGACTATGTCATGCTGATGAACTAACCAAAACAATGAATGCTTTGCAGGGTAAAATGATGTGATTGGATCAATGAAGAATGTTTATGTGATTGCGACTTGCCGCTCGGGGTTAAATCCCAAACGTGCCTACGGTCTTCCGTTTGAATGGAAGATCAAAGTCGACGTAGTTCGATAGGCCTCTTTTAGAGGGCTTTGAATGGATATGCTTTATGCATGAGTGTGTGTATGCTTTGTGCATTTTGTTTAGGCATTTTGCCTGAAAATTGATTTTTAGGCATTTGATACCAAAATTGTTGATTTAAGGCTTTTAGCCAAAAAGAATGATTTAGGCAAATTGTTGCCAAAAGATTTATGTGATTTAGGCGATTGTCGCCAAAATGCTTGATTTTAAGCCTTTTAGCCAAAAGTTTGATTAATTTAAAGGCTTTTAGCCAAAGAAGGTCGATTTAGGCAATCTGTTTGCCAAAAGATGATTATTTAGGCGATTGTCTCCAAAATGATTGATTTAAGGCTTTTAGCCAAAATAAGTTGATTAATTTAAGGCATTTTGCCAAAAGATTGATTTAAGCGATTTGTCGCTGAAAGTAGTTAATCTATTTTATGGGCAATGTGTTTGCCAAAAAATTGACTAACTGGATTGTAATGTAGGCAATTTTATTGCTAATAAAAATGTGTTTGAATTAAAGCTTTTTAGCCACAATTATTGATTAATTGGACTTAAGCCAGATTTGTTCGAAATAAAGGCGATTATACCATAGCTATTAATTAACTAGGTATTTTAAGCCAATATTGTCGGATTTAGGCTTTAATACCACGATTATTAATTAACCGGGCATTTAGCCTAAACTTATTTATTTGAGGCAGTTTATTTGCCTAAAGATGTCATGAATGCATTTATGCAGTTATAGAATTATTAGGAGTAGAAGAGAAGAATGTATGAAATGCTAAATTAAATAGGCAGAGTTTAGTTCATGTACCTGATTTAATCGACGGCCACTTCTTAACTCCAGGTTAAGCTCCTCGTTACGGGAATGTTAATTAATTTAGTTTTAAGTGACCAAGTATCACAACAATAAAATAAAACTAAATTAAAAAATGCAAGAAAGCAGTAAAGAATCGCAAAGAGCGTAGGGAGAAGAGCGTCCGTCAACACAGACTGAGTGAGGAAAACGGAGTGCCGGGGCCACTATTTATAGGCGAATCGGACTGTTTCGGCGGCCTGGCCGCCTGCCTCGGCGGCTCGGGCCGCCTGCCTCGGCGGCCGGCGACGGGGCCGCCACGCCTGGTGGTTTTACTAAATCTCGCTCCGGAGGTTTTTTCGGGAGCTCCTCCGAGAAAAATTTCGGGATCGGTTTCGCGATCCTCGCGACGTCCCGGACGTTTCAAGTACCATATTGGCATACTTTCGATAAACTTCCAAAATGGCATTCGGTCCGATCGGACTGCTTGCAGTCCGGGCAAGCTGGCTCTTTGAGCCTCAAAATTGGGGTGTTCACAGTGACTGAATGGTTTTAGTAGTGTTTGTGAAATGAAATGTTGCCCATAGTGATTTTAATATTATTACATGAATGGAATGGTTTAAAAATGTTACAGCTGATATAGACATGGTTATTACCCGAATATCACTTCATTTGTTGAAGTTGATATTACGATCGATTGAATATGGATATCATCACTAGAAGATATATGATTTATATGAAATTCTCCCTCCATGTTGAGGTTGTAGATTGCTCCCTCTTCTGTTGAAATCATATCACAGATTGAGGTTGTAGATAGCAGGTCTAGATGTGCACATTAGACACTGATGGCCCTCAGAATTGATTCTATAAAAGCTGTAAAGACTACATTATGAATTTAAGATTTAAATGGTATCGTTTTTTTTTTCTTATTTCCTTTAACATGGTGGGTTTATGACTTATGATTCATTATTTCATATAAAGAGTTTGATTTGATAAATTTGTGTTTATTTTATAATAGTACACCACTAAGCAAAATGCTTAGCGATAGTTGCTTTTGTGCTATCGCAGGAAAAGGCAAGGAAAAAGAACTAGGAGAAGATCATTTTTGTTTGATGTAGATAGTATGCTACTGATGTAGCTATTGTATATTTGACTTCTTTTGGAACATGTATGATGTATTAAACATTAACAGAACATCTATGTATATTTGAGCAGATACATGTAAATTATGATTGTATGAATTTCTATTATGTATCTAAGGTTTGAAAGGATTTCAATATGTAATTAAACCATCAATGGGCTTATGGGTTATGGAACCATTTTTATGTTTTTGCTAATATAATTAATGTTTAAGCAATCATATTGAGCTTAATGGAAGTTATGTTTCATATGTTTAGTAAATTACGGAAGAAAAGACATTTCTTTATAATAGATGAAAGAACCAAAAAGAGTTTTACATTTAATAATTAAATCTACTTTTCTACAAGATATAAATGAATGAATCAACAGTATTAAGTCCCTTGTAGTATACTTAGTAAACATTTATAAGACTTAAGTGCTTATTAAGTATATTACGGGCGACATGCCATGTCTTACAGTAAGGTAAGGTGTGAAATGTTTATTTTGGTATCAGAGCGGTTTTAATTGCATATTGGATCATATTTTTGATGAATATAAATGTGAAATGTAATCTGCTCAAATATGACATGACTGTTAATTGTTGGATATCTACATCATACAATATTCTAATATGATGAATGTTTTTCTGTGATAGTATACAGAGAGCGTTTTGGTTTTGATAGATAGTATGGAGGGTGTTGGTCAGGGAGATAATTTTAATCCTCCTGAGGAGCACTCTGAGGCGAGGCAGGAAGAGATTGGTGATGCTCCCGAGGGTTCTGATGTTCCTGTTGCGCCAGCTGCTGACCCTATAGCCCAGCAGATGGCTGCGTTATTGAGACAATTGGCAGGTAACTTACAGCAGCAGCAGCAGCCAGTTAGACAGTATGATAAGTTGGTTAAGTATGGGGCCACAGAGTTTTCAGGCACCACTGACCCGATGGTAGCTGAGCAGTGGCTAGAGAGGATTGATAGGGTTTTCTTAAAGCTCCAATGTGATGATGCCCAGAAGTACGATTATGCAGTCTCTTTACTTCAGGAAGATGCATATGAGTGGTGGAAGACAGTTCCTAGGAGCAAAGTGCAGCCACCAGTTCTGACTTGGGTAGACTTCCTGAGGGAGTTCAAGAAAAAGTATGTTCCATCTACCTATGTGGATGCCAGGATAGAGGAGTTTCTGCAGCTCAGACAGGATCATAGGACTGTAGCTGAGTATGAGAGGGAGTTTACTCGGTTGAGTTATTATGCTGCGAGTATGTTAGTTACAGGCAGGGACAGGTGCAAGAGATTTGAACAGGGATTGAAGCCCAGTATTAAGAGTCATGTGATCGGCTTTGAACATGAGAATTTTTCTGCATTGGTATCACAAGCTCTGAATCAAGAGAAGGTTGAGCAAGAAATTGCTACAGAGAAGGAGAAGAGTGTCAGGAGGACTTTCCCAGGGGCTAGTAGCTCTAGTAGCAAGAAGAGGAGATTCTTTGGTCCATTTCCTCCTAGATCTAGCAGTGTGAGGCCACAGAGCCAGAGGTAGTTTAGACCACCTTTGCCACCTCCACGAGCTCCTCCAGTTACTCGTAGTTGTGTTCATTGTGGTAGATATCATGGAGGAGTGTGTAAGTTGACCACAGGAGCATGTTTTAACTGTGGCGAGGTTGGACACTTTGTGAGGGATTGCCCTAGACCGAGAATGACTACGACATATGCAGCCACAGAGGGATCGATTCAAAGACCAGCTGCTAGTTATGGATCTTCTCAGTCTGCAGGCAGAGGTAGGGGCAGAGGTAGAGGTAGCATGTCGGGTAGTCAGGGGACAGTGAATCAACCAGAGCCTATTGGTGGACCAGCTAGAGTTTATGCTATGAGGCAGAGGCAGGATGCCGATTCAGCTGATGTAGTGGCTGGTATATTTTCTTTATTTAATCATGATGTTTATGTTTTGTTTGATCCTGGATCATCTCACTCTTATATTAGTGCTGGGATTTCTTGTTATGCATCTGTTCCTTGTTTGAGATTGGGTTATGATGTGCTTGTATCGAGTCCTTTAGGGCAGGAGGTTATTGTTAACAGATTATATCGTGATTGCCCACTCATGATTCAAGGTCATGTATTCCTTTCTGATTTAGTTGAGATGCCCTTCAGAGATTTTGATGTTATTTTGGGCATGGATTGGTTAAATAAATATCAGGCAGTGGTTGATTGTGATCTTAAGAAGATTATATTTAAACTGCCAGAATATGTAGATGTGGTAATACAGGGTGAGAGACAGATACTTCCTTCATCTGTGATCACTGCAGCTTTAGCTCAGAAATTGATTCGTCATGGGTGTGAGGCATACCTAGCTCACATTGTTGACATAAGGATAGGTACTCCTAATCTTAAAGACATTCCTACTGTGTGTGACTTTCCAGATGTTTTTCCAGAAGAGTTACCAGGATTGCCTCCAAAAAGGGAAGTTGAATTTGAGATTGAGGTTATGACAGGGACTCAACCGATCTCCATTACTCCTTACAGGATGGCTCCTGCTGAATTAAAAGAATTGAAAGCGCAATTACAGGAGTTACTTGATAAGGGGTTTATTCGTCCTAGTGTGTCACCGTGGGGAGCTCCAGTGCTATTTGTAAAGAAGAAAGATGGCAGTTTGCGGTTGTGCATCGATTACCGCCAATTGAATAAGGTCATAGTCAAGAATAAGTATCCTATGCCAAGGATTGATGATCTCTTTGATCAGCTTAAGGGTGCTTCTGTATTTTCTAAGATAGATTTGAGATCGGGGTATCATCAACTCAGAGTTAAAGAGCAGAGTATTCCTAAGACAGCATTCAGGACTCGCTATGGCCATTATGAGTTTCTCGTTATGCCATTCGGATTAACTAATGCTCCAGCAGCATTCATGGCTTTGATGAACACGATCTTCAGGCCTTACCTTGACCAGTTTGTTGTGATTTTTATTGATGACATTCTGATATATCCAAAGATATAGAAGAGCATGATAAGCATCTAAGAATTATTTTTCAAACTCTTCGAAAAGAACAACTTTATGCTAAATTTTCTAAATGTGAATTCTGGTTAGCACAAGTTGCTTTTCTTGGTCATATTGTATCTGCAGAGGGTATTGCAGTGGATCCTGGTAAGATTGAGGCTATTTCCAGTTGGAAGCCACCAAAGAATGTTTCCGAGATTCGTAGTTTCTTGGGTTTGGCTGGCTATTATCGCAGGTTTGTTAAGGGATTTTCTATCATTGCTTTGCCCTTAACTAAACTATTGCGAAAGAACGTTAGATTTGAATGGACAGATAAATGTTAGGAGAGCTTTGATAAGCTGAAGAAGTGTTTGACTGAAGCTCCAGTTTTGACTTTACCTACTCCAGGTACAGAGTTTACTGTTTATAGTGATGCTTCTCATAATGGATTAGGTTGTGTGTTGATGCAGGATAGAAATGTTATTGCTTATGCATCACGCTGTGAATACTCAAATTTTAAGGCTAAAAAAAAGCCAGTTTTCTCGGCCGCGGCCGCCCTTAAAGGCAGCGGTAGCCGCTATCGCCGGCGGCGGCAGCCGCCGGCGACTGCGGCTGCAATCGTCTATGAATACCTCAATTTTGAGGCTCAAAGAGCCAATTTTTCCAGACTGCAAACAGTCCGGCCGGACCGGAGGTCATTCAGAAAGTTCACCGGAAGTGTGCCAATATGGTACTTGAAACGTCCGAAAATTACGAGGATCACGGAACTGGTCTCGAAATATTTTTTGGAGGTCCGAAACTCCCGGAAAAGCCTCCGGAACGAAAAAAAAGAAGAGAAAAAGAGAAAGGCACGCATGCCCACCCTCGGGGTGGGCATGCCCACCCTCAAGGGCGGGCACGCCCGCCCAGCTAGGGCGGCCATGCCCGCCCAGTCTAGGCGGGCACACCCGCCCAGCTTGGACGGCCATGCCCGCCCAGCTGGGCGGGCACGCCCGCCCAGCCCAGGCGGGCATGCCCGCCCTGGAGGGCGGGCAGACGCGCCCAGGGGCGCGTTTTTCCTATAAAAAACATCCCCGGGGCTCCGTTTTGGGACACAGTCTGTGTTGACGGACCTCTCTTCTCCCTTTACGCTCTTTGCGATTCTTTTATCGCTTTCTGCATTCTTTATTTTTTTATTTAGCTTTCATTTTTTCTTGCTTTGTTAAGTGGCCATTAAAACTCCATTTTAATTAATATTTCCCTTAACGAGGAGCTTAACCTGGAGTTAAGAAGCGGTCGGAGATTAAATCAGGTACATAAACTAAACTACGCCTATTAATTTTTAGCACTTCATGCATGCTTCTTTTCTACTCCTCTTAACTCTATAACTGCATGAATGCATCCATATCATCTACTAGGCAAATAAATTGCCTCAATCAAATAAAGATTAAGCTTAAATGCCCGATTAATTAATAATCGTGGTATTAAAGTTTAAATCTGACATTATTGGCTAAAGAAGCCTAGTTAATCAATAACTATGGTGAAATTGCCTTTATTTCGAACAATTCTTGGCCTGAGTCCAGTTAATCAATGATTGTGACTAAAAGGTCCTACTTAAGCACGTTTTTTTATGGCAATAAATTGCCTATATTTCAATTTAATTAATCACTTTAGGCAAACAAATTGCTTATAAGTGAAAAGTTAATCTTTTATAGTGACAAAATCGCTTAAATCAATAATTTGGATAAAAAAGCCTTTAAATAATCACTTTAAGCAAATAAATTGCTTATAAGTGAAAATTAATCTCTTTTATAGCGACAAATCGCTTAAATCAATTTCTTTTGGCTAAAAGCCTTAAATCAACCTTTGGCAACAATTGCTTAAATCACTCTTTTTGGCTAAAAGCCTTAAAATCAATCAATTTTTGGCGACAATCGCCCAATCATCAGCTTTTGGCACACAGATTGCCTAAATCGACTTTTTTTGGCTAAAAGCCTTAAAATAATCAATGTTGGCGACAATCGCCTAAATCGCATCAATTTTTGGCAATAAAATTGCCCAATCAACATTTTGGCAACAAACGCCAAATCAAATCAATCAATTCTTTGGCAAAATGTCTAAATAAATGCACGAAGCATACACACTCATGCATTAAGCATACCCATTCAAAGCCCTTCAAAGAAGGCCTATCGAACTACGTCGACTTTGATCTTCCATTCAAACGGAAGTACGTAGGCACGTTTGGGATTTAGCCCCGAGCGGCAAGTCGAAATCACTTAAAACATTTCATTGGTCTAAATTACATCATTTTACCCTGCAAAGCATTCATTGTTTTGGTTAGTTCATCAGCATGACCTAGTCTCGGAATCCACCTCGAGTTCGTAGACCATGCCTTAATCATTGGGTTAATTAATCTAATAATTAGGTTAATTAAAATTGGAGTCACTTAGGGTTTTTTTTCTAGTTTACCCTAAAATAATTAAACAAGGTGGCGACTCATACATTCACGTGCATTTCTACCCTTAGTCACATGCATTCATATGCATATGATATTTTGGGGAGGGGTTCACAGTTTGGCGACTCTGCTGGGGAGTTATGCAATTTTTTTGCATAAGAGGACTACGATTGCTGTGTAAACTAACCGACCCTTCTTTAGGGTATTATTTTACTATGCTTTGTTTTGCAGGGTACCCCAACAAAAAAATTTAAGTATTCTTTCTTTAAGAATGCTTAATAAGGAAAATTTGGACCTAATTGAACTTTGCTTTAAGTCATTTAAATTTGTTTATTTATTTGCACGATTGAGAATCTTTTTCTCCATTGCATAAAAAATGAATTTCAAATGAATTTCTTCTCTCTGTTCAAACTTCTGAGTCTGGATAGCAAGTAGCGCTGATCGGCAGGTCTCTTTGATTATGTCGACGGACAGCCAAAGCGTCCTCCCTGTTACCGCAAACCATCCCTAATCCTTTTGGGGGTGGCCCATGAGTATGCGTACCGTTGGACCCACGCGAAACTCTTTGTTTCACATGTGGTTAGGTATATCTATACTCAAGGTTCAAGGGTCCCTTATAAGCCAATTCTCTATTTGTATCATAGCCTATAGAACCTATCCTTTAGGACTGTATGCGCCCAATGATGCTGAATCATTCCATTAAAAATGAATTATGTTGTGATGTTGTGCGCATTCACGCATTCATCCCATACTTCACAAAAAAAAAACATTTCATTTCAAAAGCTGAAAAATCACATTTTTGGTCCCTGAGACCTGAAAAATTACATTTTGGCCCCGAAGGCCCAAAAATTCTCATTTTGGCCCCTAAGGCCCAAAAATTCTCATTTTGGCCCCTAAGGCCCAAAAATTCTCAATTTGGCCCCTAAGGCCCAAAAAATTCCCAATTTGGCCCCGAGGCCCAAAAAATTCTCAATTGGGCCCCGAAGGCCCAAAAATTCACAATTTGGCCCTTAAGGCCCAAAAATTCTCAATTTGGCCACAGAGGCCCAAAAATTCACAATTTGGCCCCTAAGGCCCAAAAATTCTCAATTTGGCCCCTGAGGCCCAAAAATTCTCAATTTGGCCACAGAGGCCCAAAAATTCTCAATTTGGTCCTTAAGGCCCAGAAGTTCACATTCTTGGCCACAGAGGCCCAAAAATTTCCAATTTGGCCTAAGGCCCAAAAATTCACATTTTGGCCCCTAAGGCCCAATTTTTTTTTTTCTTGAGAACTTAGGGCCTTTCGAAAAGTCGAGGTGTCCAGCCCTAAGCACTCCACCTTACATATCACACCCCATTGGGTCCTACCCTAGGTGTCCTAGCATACCAACACTACCCTACCTCACATAACCTATGAAAACACCTTATATAGGATAGTCTAATCATTTTGACTATGTCCTTTTACAGGTACCCCTCCAAAGATCACCTGTACCCGAAACACCAACTGAGCTCTCACCCACAAGTCCAACAACCTCGACTGCACCAATGGCATCACTCACTGACATCCAAAACCTCATCGAACAACTGGAAGCCAGAATGGAGGCTAGAATGAATGAGGCATTGGCTGCCCAGAGGACTGTCCTAATAGCTGAACTAGGCGGTGGTAATGGAAATGGGGCTTCCGCCGGGGGAAGTGGACCTACTACCTCTAATCAGGGTCCTGCTGCTGAACCAACAAACCCTGCCCTTAACCTGGATGACATGCCCTCCAGAACTGCTTCTGAGCTGGAAGCTTAGAAAATGAGAGAAAAACTAGAACTCCTGGAAAGGTCTATTACTGCTCTTAACACACAAGGAAGTAGTGGACATGGACTCCTTGTCCTTGTTCCCTGAAGCAAGACTGCCCACGAAGTTCAAAATGCCCAACATGGACAAGTTTGATGGAACCACTTGTCCCAAAACGCACCTGAAAATGTATGTGGGTGCCCTCAACCCGTTTGGCCTGAACAGCGAGCTCCTTGCTCAGTTGTTTCAACAATCACTCACTGGTGCTGCTTTGAGATGGTTTGTCAGCCTAGACCGGTCTAAAATGAAGACCTGGGAAGACATCTGTAATGCGTTTAATACGCAATACCATTATAATATCGAAGTGGATGTTACCCGGAGGGAGCTGGAAACCACTAGACAAAAGAAAAACGAGCCCTTCTCCTCGTTCCTTTCGAGGTGGAGAGCCAAAGCTGCTCAAATGATCAACCGACCCTCTGACAGAACAAGTTGACATAATAATCAAGAATTTACTACCTGTCTACCAGTCACAGCTTCAAACACAGTACTTGCCTACGTTCCAATCGCTCATTGCGACTGCAACTAAGGTGGAAGACTTAATCCAGTTGGGTCAACTCAAAGAATACTCATACAAGAAGCAGAATCATGCTGGGTCCAGTGAGACAAATGAAATAGCCAGTATAATCCCCACGAATCCTTTACGTGTTGGGAATTTGGGAAGCAATCAGCCAAGGAGGCAATATACTGATCTCGGCATGCCAATCCTTTTGGTGTTCCGAGAAGCAGTGAAAGCAAATTTACTGAAGCCCTTAGAAGCCCCACTTCCTGGGCAAGGCCTCTTCTCTCCCTCTACCTTCTCCTCCATGTGGGAGACTAAGGCAGACAACTTACCTTTCTTGGAGTAATCCCTTACTCGATGTGGACTGTCACAAAGGAAGCATTTCATAATGAACTTGCTTGCTTCACCCTTGTGCTCGCTCTTGCCCTTGTAAGCTTCCTCCTTGGGTTTACTAGGCTTGAAGCTTCCTTCCTTGCCATGGCCTCTATCTCCTTCACTCTCATGCGTCTTGGACATGCCTTTGTCCATCCTCGGATACTCCATGAGAGATTCAGAAATGGCTATGGCTATGGCAAGGTCTTGACCACCTCTACGCTTGAGTTCCAACTTAGCCCAATGTTGGAATCCATCCTTAAATGCAAATAAGGCCTCCTTGTCCGGATATTCAAGAATTTTAAGGACCAACTCAGTGAACTCCTTCACATTGTGAACCCCTCCCCCGAAAAAAGGCATGTAAATGCATATGACTAAGGGCAAAAAGCACGTGAATGTGTGAGTCGCCACCTTGTTTAATTATTTTAGGGTAAACTAGGAAAAAACCCTAATTGACTCCAATTTTAATTAACCTAATTAGATTAATTATCCCAATGTTTAAGGCACAATCTTCGAACCCGAGGTGGATCCCGAGACCATGTCATGTTGATGAACTAACCAATGAATGAATGCTTTGCAAGGTAAAGGATGCAATTGGACCAAGGAAAATGTGTTTAAGTGATTTCGACTTGCCGCTCGGGGTTAAATCCCAAACGTGCCTACGTACTTCCGTTTGAATGAAAGATCAAGTCAACGTAGTTCGATAGGCCTTTTTTAAAAGGCTTTGAATGGGTATGCTTAATGCATGGGTGTGTGTATGCTTTGTGCATTTTGTTTAGGCATTTTGCCAAAGAATTGATTGATTTGATGTTTTAGGCATTTGTTGCCAAAAATGTTGATTTAAAGCTTTTAGCCAAAAAAAATTGATTTAGGCAATTGTTGCCAAAAATTGATGTGATTTAGGCGATTGTCGCCAAAATTTGATTATTTGAAGGCTTTTGCCAAGACTTTGTTTTAAGCGATTTGTCGCTGAAAAAAGATTAATCTCACTTATAGGCAATTTGTTTGCCAAAAGAGACCAATTGAATTGCAATGTAGGCAATTTATTGCCAAGAAAATGTGTTTAATTAAGGCTGTTTAGCCACAATTATTGATTAATTTGACTTAAGCCGAACTGTTCGAAATAAAGGCGATCACACCATAGTCATTGATTAACTAGGCTTTAGCCAATATTGTCGGATTTAGGCTTTAATACCACGATTATTAATTAACCGGGCATTTAGCCTAAACTTATTTAATTGAGGCAGTTTATTGCCTAATGATGACGTGAATGCATTTATGCAGTTGTAGAATTAGGAGTAGAAGAGAAACATGCATGAAGTGCTAAAATTAAATAGGCAGAGTTTCGTTTATGTACCTGATTTAATCGACGGCCGCTTCTTAGCTTCAGCTTGAAAAAACTCCGGATTAAGCTCCTCGTTTGGGGAATATTAATTAATTTAATTCAATTTAAGTGACCAAATATCACAACAACACAATAATAAAAGCCTATGCTAAATGCAGAAAAGCAGTAAAGAATCGCAAGGAGCGTAAGGGAGAAGGAGCGTCCGTCAACACAGACTGAGTGAGTAAAAACGGAGTGCCGGGGCTGTATTTTATAGGCAAAAAAATGGGCTGGAGGGCGGCCGCTGTCGCCGGGTCCGGCGGCCGGAGTCGCCGGGGGCCGGCGGCAGGCGCCGCCGTGTCGGCGGACGCCGCTGCCGAGGCTGGTGGGGCGCTAGTTTTCATTCCGGAGGCTTTTCCGGGAGTTTTGGACCTCCAAAAAATATCCAGGACCAGTTCTGCGATCCTCGTAATTTTTCGGACGTTTCAAGTACCATATTGGCATACTTTCGGTGAACTTTCCAAATGGCCTCTGGTCCGGCCGTACTGTTTGCAGTCCGGGAAAACTGGCTTTTTGAGCCTCAAAATTTGGGTATTCACACACATAATCTTGAATCGTGCCCTTTTAAGTGAGACACCTCAACTTGGCTCTCGCATCATGATCTGCATTCTCGTGATAAAATTGTCTCTAAGCTCCTTCTTAAAATCGCCCCATGTGTTGATGGTGCAAAGGCCTTTCAACATTTCTATATGCCTCTGCCTCCATCAAATCAAAGCAGTGTCCGCCAAGTACAAAGGAATGTGGTCCACCATCTTGGCATCCTCTGTGATGCTTATGGCTCGAAAGTATTGCTCCATGCCCCACAAGAAGTTGTCAATCTCCTTGGCATCCCTTGTCCCGTAGAATGGCTTCGGTTTTAGCACTTCAACCCTCGAAGGCAAAACTACTTAAAGAAGAGCTTGCTCCCCCTTGAGCAATAACCCTCTTAAGAAGGACCACCTCATCCTTCACTTCCCTCAATTCGGCTATAAGGCTCTTAAGCTCATCCCTCAAGAGCTTGCCTTCATCACATAGCTTAATATTCTCATCTTTAAGGGAAGTAAACTCACTAGAGAAGGATTCTCAAATTGACTCACCTTGCTTTGTGAGCTTGTCGATGGCTGAGTTGAGCGTGCCTCGTATCTCCCCTTAGAACTCTTCCACCCAAGCTCGAGTTCCTTAATATGGAAACCTATCTCCTCGTACTCCTTCTGACTATCAATCAATCAAAGCTCCACCTTAGCGAGTCCAGTCCCACATTGCCCAAATTCGCCCTTGGTTCGCAAGACTTTGACCTCCCTCTCTTCTTACCACCCTGACCCTTAACCCTTAGAGCGTCGCTTCCTCTCCTGGCTGGATGAGTGACCACACTTTGGTTTGCCATTCCACCTAATGGCTTAAGCTGCTAGACAACCTCCCTTGGATTGAAAGGGCTCTAATACTAACTGTCACGGGCTTAGAGATTATTGCTTGTCGCTCCTAGCAATTTCCCCATGCGGCACTAGCACTCGGCCTATCAAGTAGCTAGTCAGCCTGTCTCCTTACTTGGTTGTGCCTAAATTAAGGCTAAGATAATGTGGAAATCCAACGTGTGCTAAGAAAATAACAAATTGCTAGACCTTCTATTAATGTGGAAATGTTATACAAGTAGTTACAAAGCTTGATTTAAAGGTATGCACAAGTTAGAGAAGTGTAGTGGCTCTCATACAACACTTATCACTCTATGCTCTCCTAAGTATGCTAAGTTTGCTATTTATATGCATGCTAGGTTGGAGCCCTTCCTTTCTAGAGCCTTCTAGGCATGTCTTGGCCTAGATCTTGATAGAAGGCTTTAGAGGCTTCTTGGTAGGCTTGGATGGTGCTAAAACTTTCTAGAAATATATAACGATGCTCCAACCTTCTAGTGGGTCCTCAGATCATTCTACCACTCTCTAGACTTGTCTAGAATGTTCCATATGGTTTTAGACTCTTCTAGAATATTCTAGCCACTTGGCTCGCCCTTGGCTTAACCTAGCTCACATAGCTCACCCATGTAGCTCGCGCTAGGCTTGTCAGCATAGTGGCACACACAAGCTCTATGCCTGGTGGCCCAAGTCTGGTGGGACTTGGATTTTGGCCTACCTCATGTGGGAAGTGTGAATACCCAAATTTTGAGGCTCAGAAAGCCTGTTTTCCCGGACTGCAAACAGTCCGGCCGGACCGGAGGCTATTTCGGAAGTTCACCGAAAATATGTCAATATGGTACTTAAAACGTCCGGAATATCGCGAGGATCGCGGAATAGGTCCCGGAATATTTTTTGGAGGT
>NW_028322384.1:0-50883 GCF_041381405.1 Jatropha curcas | reverse complement strand
GTCTATTTAGCGACCGATTTCTCATATTTTGCGACCGATTTGTCGATCGCAATTTAGCGATTTTTTTTGTTGTGAATTGTAGTTGAAATAATTCAGTAATTGTAAATATCGAAATAATTTGTAATAAAGAAAACTGTGAAATTATTTACAATAGCATAATATTTTAAGTCTTTGTAAAATTTAATTATACACAGGTAACGTGAATGAACAACTCAAATATGATAAATCAATTAATTAATAACTTATTTAAGCTACGACCAAATTGGCAAATAGAACTTCTAATGCCAAATTAGACAAAGGATGGATTTTGCACACTACCATATAACAATATCCAATTAAAAATATAAATAAAAGAGGAAATAACTTTTAGTTTTAACATATAGATATAGTTTTTTTAAATCCTAATTATTTAGTTATTTAATAATTTGTATATATCTATTAATTTTTTGTTAATTCTAAATAAATTTGAAAAAATCAATTAAAGTATTTAGATAAATGAAGGAAATAATTTTAATAGATAGATATTTTAATATATATTATCTATATATATATAATATATATATATATATATATACTTATCTATTCATTTAATAATTTGCATATTTTTATTAATTTTATATCAATATTAAATTTTGAAAAAATAAATTAACCAATAAAATGTATAGATAACGGTTTTGGCATCTATCTGCTTGATCAGGTTTCGATCCTCCATGGGCGCATCCCGTTATGTGTGATGTCTAAATATTATGCTGTGGAGGAACTTGGCCCACTTGAAGTGGGCTTCCTTAGGGCGGGATCTTGCTATCATGGGTTGAAGACCGCAACGCCATGATCCTGTAAGAAGGGGCAGGGTCTCCCACCAGTACTTGAGGTCGGTATGCGCTATGGGGTGTCTTAAATCAAGACTTCAACACCTGACTAGTGGCTCGAGCCGCAATGCCATGATCCTATAAGAAGGGGCAGGGTCTCCCTCAAGTGCTTAAGGGTCGGTGTGCCCTATGAGGTGTCTTAAATCGAGACTTCAACACCTGACCAGTGGCTCGAGCCGACAGGGACAATAACTAATACACCTAATAGTCCTTTTTTTTTGTTAAAAAAAAGTTTTAAATTTGATATATAGATATATTGTGTAAAAAAGAAGTCATAGTTATCTTAATTATTTAATAATCTATATATATCTACTAATTTTTTTTAATTTAAATAAATTTAGAAAAATAAAATTCAATCTATATATATATGAAGGAATAACTTTTTAATTTTGATAGATAGATATAGTTTTTTTTATTAAAAACAAAAGCAATAATTTTCTATTTAATTTATATTCTTATTTATCCATTTTTCTATAAATATTAACTGAATTTGAAAAAATAAACTATCTCATTAAATATATAAATAAATAAAGTAATAACTTTTTAAGGGGATAGATACTTTTATGAGACAAAAAATAAAGAAAGCATATTTATAGATTATTAGTTTTTTGTTATCTGAAAATAATTTCGAAAAAAATAAAGTTTAAGTGAGAGAAAAATTTTAAATGGGAAATATAGTTTGAAAAAAAAAAAGAAAATCACAATTATTCTGTCATATTTTTACAAATATAATTTTCAAAATAGACAAGATAAAAAAATAATGGTATTGATTATAAATTTATTAGCAACAATAAAAAATTCCATTATAAAATTAATGATAAATTAGTTTTAATCAAGAGCAGTATAATCAAATTGTATTCTAATCTTATTTTAAAGGTATATTTACAAGAATATATATAGGAGAATCGATACAAACTAATTTTTAACTATTGACCCTATAATCAAGGTCACTAATTATGTTTGACTATTGATACAAGCTCATTATTATTGACCCTATTGACTATTGATACAAGCTCATTATTATTGACCCTATAATCAAGGACACTAATTATGCTTGACTATTGACTATTGATCAAGCCTAAATATCTCCACACTCCCCCTCAAGTTGGTGCATAGATGTCACATATGCCCAACTTGCTTACACACATTAAGAATACTTGACTAGAAACCGCTTTAGTAAGTACATTAGCCAATTGATCTTCAGATCGAATCCTTGGTAACTCCAATATCCTTCCATCCAACTTCTCCTTGATAAAGAATCTGTCTACTTCTACATGCTTGGTATGATCATGTTGAACAGGATTATGAGCAATATCACACGCAGCCTTATTGTCACAATATAGTTGAATTGGTTGCTTAGGTGGATAGCCCAAATCTATTAAGAGAAATTTTATCCATAATGCCTCACATATTCCAAGTGCCATTCCTCTTAATTCAACATCTGCACTTGAGTGTGCAATAACATTTTGTTTCTTGCTTCTCCATGTAATAAGATTTCCTCCCACAAAAGTGAAATAACCCGAAGTAGATTGTCTATCATCTATAGCTCCAGCCCAGTCAGCATATGTATAAACATTTATGTTCTAAGGATCTGCAGATTTTGTAAATAAAATTCCCTTCGCAGGACCCGATTTCAAATATCTCAGATGCGCATAACTGCCTTCATATGTTGTTCTCCAGGATTATGCATAAATTGACTTACAACACTCAAGGCATAGCAAGATCTGGTCTTGTATGTGCTAGATACATCAGTCTTCCCACAAGTCTCTGGTATCTTCCTTTATCAACTGGAACTTGATTAGGTTCAATGCCTAACTTCAAACCTTCTTCAACAGGTGTATCAGCTGGTTGACAAGCTGTCATGCCAGTCTCCTTTAACAAATCTAAAGTATATTTTCTTTGAGACAAGAAAATTCCTTTAGTTGATCTGTACACTTCAATCCCAAGAAATACTTTAGTGGACCAAGATCTTTCATTTCAAATTCCTTGGATAAATAGTCTTGAAGAGCTTTCCTTTCTTCCGGTCATTTCCTGTCACCACCATGTCATCTACATATACAATAAGAGCAGTGATTTTGTCTTGATGTCTCTTCAAGAATAAAGTGTGATCTGTGTTGCTTTGACTATAGCCAAACGCCTTCATAGATTTCGTGAACTTTCCAAACCACGCTCGTGGAGATTGTTTTAGCCCATACAATGATTTTTTAATTTACACACTTTATGATCATTTACTTTCTGTATCATACACCCTGGAGGAAGATCCATATAGACTTCTTCAGATAACTCACCATGTAAGAATGCATTCTTCACATCAAATTTTGTAATGGCCAATCCAAGTTTGCAGCTAAAGATAATAAGACTCGAACCGTATTAATCTTTGCAACTGGTGCAAATGTCTCCATATAATCAATTCCATAGGTTTGACTATATCCTTTAGCTACCAATCTCGCTTTAAAGCGCTCTATCGTACCATCTGCTTTGTACTTGACTGTATATACCCAACGACATCCAACTGGTTTCTTTCCTGATGGACAATCAACAAGTTCCCATGTATTATTTTTTCGTAAGGACTCAATCTCCTCATTCATAGCTGCTTTCCATCTCGGGTCTGCTAAGGCTTCCTGCACATTGTTAGGAATAGATACAGAGGATAATTGATTTACAAATGATTGATTTGATTTGACAGATGATGATTAGAGATGTATGACTCATTGGATATCTAGCTTTACTAGAAATTTCAGGTTCATAGCTGGGTTTAGGAATACCTCTATTATGGCATGGTGGTAGTTTGGCTCAAATACTAGCTCAGTCGCATCCTCTGTCGATGACGATTGGTTTGGTACTCTGTTGCTTGAGTTGTAGAGAGCTCGGTTTCTTGATTATTGATAGCACCCAAATCTATTCTATCATATCTCCCATCTCCTGATGTCCATCATTACAAATAATTGATTCATCTATGACCTCATTACTAGGTGTTGACAGCCTCACTTCCTCATAATCTAGAGGTGTTGATAGTCTCACTTCCTCATAATCTAGAGACAAAACTTTCTTCTGGTCCTCCTCTTGAAGTGTTAGCTCAAAGTAAAAATAAATAGAATCCTCATGAAAAACAACATCCATGTAATAAATATTGCTGAGTAGGAGGGTGAAAACATCTATACCCCTTTTGAAGAATAGCATATCCCAAGAATTCACACCGCAATGCACGAGGAGCTAGCTTATCGCCCTGGTGTTTGTGAAGATGTACATATGCCACACAGCCAAAAACATGAGGAGTTAAATTTGGGACAATTGGAGCAACAATCGCCTCAGCAAGAGCTTGGGATGGTGTTTGAAAATTAATTATTCTTGAAAGTACTCGATTGATCAAATATGCTGCACATGTAAAAGCTTCTCCCCAATAAGACAATGGCATATGAGCCTCTATCAATAAAGCACGAACAACTTCTAATAAATGCCGATTTTTTCTCTCGGCTACACCATTCTGTTGGGGCGTATAATAGCAAGTGGTTTGATGAATAACTTCTTGTGCTTTTAAGTATTGTTGGAGTTCATGGCTCAAATACTCTCCTCCATTATCACTGCGCAAAACTTCAACTTTGGCATTATATTGAGTGCAAATCATTTTATGAAACTTTTGAAACAAGCTATTCACTTCACTTTTGAATTTCATCAAACACACCCAAGTCATTCTGGTACAATCATCTATAAAAGTAACAAACCAACGTGCTCCTCCTAACGTGTTTAATTTGGATGGACCCCCATCAGAATGTATAACCATTTATTTGCACTAGGTGAAAAAGATACACGATGACTTTTTGCAAGCTCACAAACATCACACCTAAAACTAGAATCATCAATTTTTGAAAATAAACTAGGAAATAATCTCTTAATATAGCCAAAAGAACTGGGGTGGCACAAAGACTTGCAATGGGTAAAACTAAAGATGAAAGTTCAAATCTGATAATTTTACTAAGCTTACAGAATGAGAATGATGATAATAAGAAGGTCTAACGATTTTCTTTAATATGTCTTACTCTTATGTTGGCAGGAAATCATATACTTATTTTGAAATGTCTTGTTTCCTAACGAAAAAAGAGCATGCACTAATGTGAACATAGGTAGAAACATAGACTGACCTTGTAATGTCATAAACTAGAAGTGCACCAGCTGCTTCTCTATGCCAATGATCTAGTGATGGATCTAAATGATTCTTCACCAGTCAGAATTAATCATAATCCTTCTTAAAAACCTTTTTCCTGCTGCTTGCATAGATTGAAGCAAATGAACATAGAGACTGTCAACAATAGAGAGAAAGCAAATGAGACCCTTTTGGATATGAGCAATGGTTGTTGTGGAAAGAGTATGAATGCGACTGCCATAAATCAACATGAGTACAACACGGATGTGGTTAATTAGTATTAAATAATCAATATCAACTGGAAAGAAAAATAGAAACATAAATAAAGAAGCTTGAACAAAGACGCTCAATTCTGTTAGTTATATGCCCTATAGCCAATTTGATTGGTTATATTTTGGATATATATTTCATGTAATAAATATTATATTATTACTAAAAGATATTTATTTATCTTTATATTCTATTAATTGAATTTTAGTAAAAGATAAGTCCATAAGATAATATTGCTTCGCGAAGTAAACTATAATATGGTTATAATTATAAGTTTTATTTTGCATTAAAGCAATGTCTCTAAATATTCCTAGTCAATCTTCTCCTCATTATTGGACGATGATTAGAGCTACTGAAACTGGTACATATTATGTTTTTTCCTTAGGGAAACAGCTGTTCTCATAAGCTGAGATATATGTGATATCTAGAACTATATGTAGGTGTTTGTTATTTAAACAAGTCCACTGAATTGACCTGCATGAAAATTCATATGGAAAGTTACCTGTGTCTATGGAATACTCAAGTGATAATTGTGTACGAGATCCTTTAACTTGAAATTACTAAGCTATTTTGTATGGGGATGACTATGTTTGATTCTTCATTCATATTATTCATTCATGAATAATAGACAATGATTTATTAGACATAGTAGGAATTGTATAGAGATACTTGTGTAATTAAGAGATGATTCATCACCCTAGATAAATCAGGAAAATGTTCTAATTGTTCTTTATTAGTATTGATAAAGAAATTATTGCGCAATGTAGAATGAAATTAGCAAATTAGATTTGAAATTCATTCAAATGATCAGTGGCTAAAATTAAGAGAACTAACGTGATTTAGTAAAGTAGATACACTATATACCTAATTACTAATCAGAACGTTAATAATGAAGGAATATTATTTACATTGATAAATTATGACTGAAATGTTAAGTCAAACCACTTTGACTTTTCAAATATTTGGGTAGTCATAACATGTTACTAAACAATGTATTTGACCTTCAAATATTAATTAACTAATTTAATTTATATTTTTTGCCAACATATTTGGAATCTAAAATGGTCACGCACATAAGAATAGATAAGAATTATAATTTATATTTAATTACAATTTTACCTAAATTATTAAGTATTGACTTAATTGATTTATGTCTAAAATTTATTAAGATAAATTTTAGATTAAATAAACCTAATATTTTAGTTATGATTTATTTATTTAAATAATTAAATAAATAAATATAATTGATTAAATTGAGAATCCTATTACTATATGTATTATGATTTATTTATTTAAATTGTTTAAATAAATAAATAGGCACATATATCTTAATTATAATTTATTTATTAAATAGTTCAAATGAATAATTATAATTAATTTATTCATAACTTAGGTTTTTTTAATATAGAAGGTTTAAGAGACAGTTTAGAGACTACAGTAGTTGTTCATAGCCATAAAAATAAAAATAGAGCGTAGGATATCTAGCATCATTATATACTTTAATCTGTCAATTCTCTAAAATAGTTTTAGAGTTTTTCGATTGTCCATTCGTGTAGATACTGCTAGAAACCAGACAATTGGACGACTTATGGTTTACGACAACCTAACCGTATAGATTGAAGTTTGAAGAATCTGCAAAAGAGATATTTTTCTAAACAATTTATTGTCCTAATCGTTTAAACGGATCTCTGTTGGGAATAATTATTTTGTTATAATTATCTTACTCCACTGCATATTATTGATATTGAAACTCGACAAATTCTGCTTCTTATTTTTTTTAAGGATTACCTAATGAAAAGGAAATATATATAAAAGATACCAAGAGAGATGTAAAATCAATAGATATAGATAAGAAAATTTTGAATTCTTTTTTTCATTTTATCAATTTGTAAAAGTTGAAAATTTTCACGTTTTAAATAATAAATAATTTTTTTAAATCATCAATTAATATAGAAAAATAAAAATAAAACTCAAAATTCCTAAAAAAAGAAAAATAGAATAATGAAAGAAGAAAGAGTTTGAAATATTCTCTTTATTTCATATATATATATATATATATATATATATATAATATTCTAAAAAATAATTAAAATAATTCAATTAAAAGAAAAAAAATAATACGTATTATTTAAATTTAGAAAAAGTATGATTTTATCTCTATATTTTGGCATAACAACTATTTTGTCCTTATATTTTTAAACTATATTATTTTATTTTTGTAGTTTATCTCCGTTAAATGAAATTATATTTCCATCTGTTTTTTGAGATTTAAGTCATTAAGTGATCCAAAATAGATGAATCAATAGTTTAATTTTAAAAATATATGACAAAGTATTTATTATATCAAAATATAGAAAAAAATGTAACTTTTTCCCTTTTAGTTTATATGTATATAGATTTAGTCCTATATTTCACCACCAATTAAAAGACTTAAATATCAAATAATGAATGAAAAGATAATTTCGTTTAACGGAGACAAACTACATGGATACAATAACGTAATTCTTAATATATATGGACAAAATAGTTAATTAGGTACAAAACATAAAAATGAAATATAATTTCTCCTTAATTATCATTGTACATCTTATGATAGAACGTAATACCTACAATTATATCTTAATTACAATTATTTAGAGATTATAATTATAGATCCATTAGGAATCTTATTAAATTCTACTTTATTATAGATCATCATATTTGATTCCTACAGAAAAAATCCCCATAAAAAAAATCTTATTTTTTTGACTATTGGGTTTGTTATTATTTTAGGTTCACCATACAAAGTTATCAATCAATTTGGTGAACGCTATCTAAATGGAAGGGTTGCCCCTGCTGCGCAATCCAGTATGTCATTTTGGCTCGTTGGACCTCCCATGTATCCAAATGTTATTATTTTCGGTTAAAAAGCTTATTTACTTATTACTTTTACTTCTTAATTTTAGAGGTAGCATTTTATTGTGGTTGTTATTATTATTATTATTATTATTATTATTTTGTACCTTATTCTAATCATAAAATTTTGCTTATGATATTAATTTAATGTTTTTATCTATGTATTATTATCTTGTAATAAAATATCAAATAAAAATGACTTAATGTATTTGTTTTTTTCTCAATAATTTATTATTATTTTTTGACGTTATAAAAAAATCAATTAAACATATTTAGGTAAAAAATAAAGAGTATTTATATCGAATACTGAAGCGCAACACAGCCTATTAATACAAGTTATTATAAAATTTAATTTATGATTGAGTAATTATAAATAACTAAATCGATCAATTTATCAAAAAGAAAAACTGAATTGATCACGTAATATTCCCCTCCCCTCATAAAAAAAAAAAAAAAATGATCACTTAATATGTTTCTAAGGCAATGTTCACCAATCGCAAGAGCGATTTAGTATGATTATTGTATCTGTCTCGAGAAGCGACGTTGTGTCTAAACCCTAACCAGTCCCAATCAAAATTCTACCACTGAAAGCATCTCTACCGCCACCTCCACCGCCACCGACGGCCAACATCCGGTTATCTCTACTACACCGCGTCTATCAACGTAGCTGGCAATCGGATTTCTTCTTCTTCTTCTTTCTTCTTTCTTCTTCTTCTTCTTCACTCCGTTTTCACGCTTGTTATTCAGTCTCCAATCGCTCTAGCTCAATTTGTCTCAGAGATCCTCTGAAGCGCTACCAGGTAACTGAACTACATTTTCCTTTGGAGTTGTGAATAATTTTCTCTTCCATATTGTTTGTTAGTTGAGGTCGCTGCTGGTTCTAGTTTGTAGTCGTTAAATTTTGAGAACTTTCCTGTGCGTTGTTCTTGTGTTTTGGGCCTGTAATTCACAATCTGCCCTCTTTCAAATCAATTTGTTGTCTTTAAAATTTCAAAGAACAGGGTTAGGGGGTAGGAGGTAGTGGTTCTTGTAGGACTATAATTGGGGGTGGTAGTCCATTCAATAAATACACAGTCTCCCTAACTTTCTCCAAATGATAAGATAGTAGCAATTTTAAATTCAGCCACCCATATTTCAAATTCAGACCAAAATAGAACAAGTTGTTTCAAACTGAAGTTTTAAATGGTCATCTTTTGTTTCGTATTGCAGTTTTTTAGTTATACAAAGACAGCAAAATAGATATTATTGGGCCTAAGTTACTTTACATGTTTATCTTACATGCCTGAATCTAATTTTCGAATTAGATAATACAAGGTGTAGTGACTGACCCCCTTTTTGTATTTAATTTCACATAATAGTTAATTCCTGTTTGAAATTACGATTTTGTTATTGATGTGCTTTGTACCAATGTTGTTAGCATGCTAGATTAGTGTTATATCTTCAGTCATAAATTCTCCATCTTTAATTCCTCTTCTTGGGAATTTATGCTTGTTAGTAAAAAAATAATGCTTTTGTGAAAAATATGAAATTTACTGTTGTTGCTTCCAAAATTTGTGCATTTTTATGTTTCTTTGTATGTTCGGCATACTCATTTTGATCAAGCCATCAGAATTAGATTTGGACTTTATTGAAATGAAATTATAGGCAATGCTTCATTTTGATCAAACTTTTGATAGGTTAGGCATCCTCATTTCGTATACTTAAAACCCATAACAAACTAACACATCTAGACTACGATAACTTGCTCTTCTATTTGCTGGTGGTGATTTGAGCTGGACCACACAGGACTCCCTCTTTTGTTGAGATGCTTTTTCTTTGGTAGCTAACACTGCTCTACTTGGTAATTAGATAAAATAGGAATTGGAAATTTAATGAAAGCATAATTTCTTTGATGTTTTATTCATTACAATTACAACCATACTTTTGCTTCTCCAATCTCCATTCCCTGAAGCTATATTCACAGTTTTCGTCAGAAAAGAGCACATAAGCTTTAGTGCTTTGTTTTTACTGTTCTGATATTGTTTTTTGATATGTATTTACAACAACATGTCCTTTTTCTCTCTCTCATATATGCACTTTTTTTTAAAATTTTCATGAAATAAAATAATTTTATTAATAGTTGTTAATAAGATTCTGTAGTTATCATGAAATGATCCCTTATATTTGTTAAGAATCTGGGTTTTAATTTTTGAATTAGAAATTCATTTGATGATTGTTTTCCACCATAGATATTATTGTTTTTGACATGTATGGATTCTTTGAAGAAGAACTAAAAATTAGCTAATTGGATTAGATGAAATTAAAAAAAAAAAAATTGTAGCCTTGTTTCTTTTCTATATAAAGATAATTTCTTTTTTAAATTTTTACTCCGCTCCTCTGCAGAATTTTGCTTTTGAAAATTTCAAGTCTCTTCTCTGACCATTTTTAATCATCTTTACAGAATTCCAATAGCCATTATGATTGGAGATTGGCTAGGCAGCTCAATTTTCTTTCATACACAATTTATTATTTGATAAAAAGAGGAAAAAAGCAAAGGTTATTGTTATTGTCACCACTTGATTCTATTTCAGGTTTTATCATTTCCATCTTTAGCTGCTGCGAGCACAACAGCAATTATTACAAATCTTTTCTTAACGTTAGAAATTCATATTGACCTTGCTGATCTTCTCGATGTTACAAATTCATACTGCCCTTACAGATATTCTTTCTAATGTTAATTACAAATCTTCTTGATATTGTCTTGGTTTCTATCATTGGCTTCATCTCTCTTCAATCTTTGGCTTCTTCCTTCTTGGTAAAATCTTTACAAGGTCTTGTTTCTCAAGGTCACACTTTGAATAGTATTGAATAATGTTAACTGTTTACAGTTAATTTTTTAAATGATGGAATTGGTTCCCCTCAAATTGTTGAATTACTAATACAACTCATTATTAATTTTTTCTAAATATTTCATTTACAAATTAAAATCATCAAATGATTGAAAGTTCATTTAGTTATAGTGCGTGGTGTGGTGATAGTGAGGAGGTGGTGGTCATTTTATTATGGATTATATTACTAATTAAATCAAAACATGATAATGGAATGGAATGCATTGGTCATTAGATTCCATAATTTTTTTCTAAACCATACAACCATAGTAATTGAATGTTGATTGCATTACATTCCATTACAAATTTCATTCTATTTCAACCTTGTTCAGATTACACTTCATGATGTCTTACAAAATATAGCCTAAGGTTTTGTTTTCCTCTTCTATGCGATTGAATCCTCGTTATCTTCTTCTTCTTCTTCTTCTTCTTCTTCTCCTCTTTTATTGTTATTATTGCAATACTTTTCAATTTCATCTCTTCTATTTTTCTTTGCTTGTGTTATTATTGTTATTATAGTTTCCTTTGCTTTGGATTGATATTATTTGTTCTAAACAAAGGCTTAGTTGTTGTTGTTCTTGTGTTTTCAGATAGAGTAGCTATGGGTTCCTCATCGGCTGAAGGTTTTCCAGCAATGCAGGTAATTTTTGTCTCTAAGTGAAATTGATAGTTTAAACTAGTGGGTTTTCCTCTCTCTCTTGTGCTTTATCACAATATTTTAATTACAATAATACATTCATTTGAATTATCTTTAGTCTAGCTTGATTCTCAATCCTGCCTGCTTTTGCTTATGTGTGGGCTAATGCATAGACACTTGGGGTAAAACTTTTGTATTAGTGCTATTGCTTCAAATAATGATTACAGTGGCAAAAGTGTATGCATAGGTTTTCAAGTGGTAAAGCAATGAGGTCAAATTGGAATTGGAATTTTAAAATGGAGGATTATGTGGGTCTAGCTGCTGGCATGAGTTCCAGGGTTGAAACTCTGGATATGGGCGCTATAGCAAGGAGGAGTAATTAGGGTTAGATAATATAGGTTGATTTTATGTGTCAAAGATGTTCTAGTTGTTTAGAAATTTATAACTGAGAGACTAAAAAATCACATTTGCACTGAAGTAGAACAAGAACAATATGGAGGGTTGAAAAGTCTTGAAAGTTAGTGGGTGTTCTCTTAGTCCAGTTGAGAAATAATAAAGCTGTTGAAAGGAGTTGAAAATTTGAAAGAGGAGGGCAAGTGGAAAGATTTTTCTCTCAGTAGGGATTTTGGACTTTTAACTGTTTTTCTAGATAGTTAATTGGAGCAAGGGAAGTTGCATAATTGTGTGGAGTTTTTCGGGTTTTGAATGATAAAGCATATATGAGGGTATATTACTGCATACTATTTTTTGATGATGTGATTTTGATATGAATCTAATTTCGGTTAAACAAGAAATTAAAGCTAGGAAAGAGCATCCTAGGGTCTATTGCTTCAAGCATAGCAGCAATCAAATGGAGTATATGTGTTAAATTCTAGCAATGGAAGGGGAAGTAAGTGAAGCTGGGTTAGTATGGATAGATAGGCAGATAGACCTATAATTCCAATATTTGAAATTTAATGTTCATGATTAATGATTAATTATCTTCCATGCCTAATTATGAGCATGTATGTTTAAATGAATATATTTCTATATTTCTGAGTCTATTCTAATTCCTCTGATTTTGAGTTATGAATTTGCAGGAAATTATGTTGGAGTTTCGTGCTGGTAAAATGTTTTTTGATGGTAAAAAGGTTGTCCCTGATACACGTAAAGGACTTGTTCGCATAGCAAGGGTACTCTATTTGTCCTTCCATTCTTTGGCTTAGAATTCATGCCTTAATAATTCCAATTTTATTTCAAAATTAATGAAGGTGAATTTTGAATTTTTGTTTATCGCATCATTTATATTTGTTTGTAAAACCTACATTTTGTCAGGGCGAGGAGGATTGGTCCATTTCAGTGGCTTGATCGAGATCGGAATGTTGTAGAAGATGTATCCTTGTCAGGAAGGGTTACATATTCACTTCAATTTCTCTAGTTACATAAATTGGCTGAAAACCAAAAATTTATTTCATTTGCTGATTTACATGTCTAAAGCATGGGTTAAATTACATTGGCTTTTAACTGCACCTTTGCATGCACATAAATTTCATCTGATTGTTTTCGTAGATAATGATCAACATAATCAATTAACCCAGACTAGTGGTATTTCCGTTCTAAAAATGGTTTCATCAGCGCCGAAACGAGTCATGATAGGAAAAAACTATATTTTCAGATTTAATGTATATTACTCTTTTGTTTATCATTATTGTGGATGCTTAGAAGTGCAATGAAAAAAATAAGATACTGTTAGTATGTGACAGTGGGCACCCTTGAGCATTTGTCCATTTCGTTTTTCTTTTCATGTGCATGCCTTAAATATTGGAGATTGAAGTGGTGATCGAGTTTCTTAGTTTTTCAAACTTCAAAAATTTTTAGTTCACCAAAATTAAGTATGCCTGCTTTTGTGCACGTGCATGTGGGTGTGAGAGAGAATGGAACATTATTGAATGAGTTACAGAAATCTAAAATTCATTATTTTAATTTTCAACTCTGGGAATGCTTATTAGAAAAATAAAAGTTGTGAACAAATCCCAACTTTGGGGGCAGGAGGATACTGGAGATTGAGTGCTCTTGCTTTAATCCCTCGTCTTTAGTGATCACTAGTTGTTCTTTGTCAATTTTTTATTGCACTACAGCAATGTTCTTCTTCTTTGATCAATGATTATAAATGTCCTTCCATCTCCACAATTGTTGACTTGAGTTGAAAAGAAAACCCTTTGACTACTTATATTAGTAATGTCTGGTAGGTCATCAATATGTTTCAAGAGACCATTTTCTTTCAAGGTTTTTTTATTTCTTTTGTCTTTTAGCTCATCCTCCTAACTAACTCCACGTGGATCTATTTCATGTTGATCTTTGTTTTGTTTCCTCCGTAGAGTTAAAAGTGAGCAACTATATCTTGGAGCTATCACAATTTCAATGCTTTCTGATGCTTTAATGAATTTGGGCATATTATCATGCTTCTGTACTCTTGCCATTGGAGAACACCTTGGATGCTGGGTTAGCAATGTGTTTGCTCATACTTTTATGAGCTTGTGCATTTTAAGCACAATGTTAACTCCTGGGCATGAGAGATTGTCCACAACAACACTTCCTGTGTGTTATTTGGTGCATAGCAATGTTTGCAATTCTTTAATAGCCTCGACCTTGGGATAAAATCTTTTCCTATTTTTACCTTTATATACCTTTCCAATTTTTTTTCTCCATTTGTTTGTGGGGTGGCGGGGGTTGTACCTTGTCTCTTAGTAGTAGCAAAGAGGTAATGGTTTGAGATATGTTTGGTCTTATATCAAGTGCATACTATTCTATTTTGGGCAGTTGCCTTTTCAGAAGTTAGATAATAGTTGTCATTTTTTCTAAAATTGAATTATGGCAACTTTGTAATATCAAGCATAGAATGTCAACCTTATTTAGATGTTAGATTGTTCCATACAACACCAGAATGTTGATAAATATATTTTATTTTTTAGGTTGCTCATAAATAGTCACTAGATTTTCCTATCTTATCTACTGCATGCCTGTGTTTGAGGGTATGCCATTTAGACTAGGTCTTTTAAAGTTCTGGTAATTCTGGAATTGCAAATGCATGGTGTCTGATGGTTTGAATCTTCCCTCTCCTCACTTTTTTCAATTTGTCAGCTGGAATGTGATTGTTTTTCTTTTTTGCTTCTATTGCAATTTTCTTACTTTTATTTAACAATCTATAAGTACCCATTGCTTTAACTTTTTGTTTGTGAATTTCTTTTATTTGCTACCATTTTCTATTTATTATTAGTTTTATCATTTGTGTATATTTCCTTTTGTGGTTAGAATACTCTTGCTTTTTTGTTTCTTTGACACTAGACTATAAATAGGATCAGATTATATTCCCAGATGAGGCAGTTTTTGAGAAGGTATACTTTTCATCTTCAGAATTTTAGCTTCTGCAATTTGGTCACTACTTGACTGATATAACTGACTTCAATTTCATCGTCTTGCTTTAATAAGGTTAATCAAGCATCGGGAAGGGTTTATATCTTGAAGTTCAATACCGACGACCGAAAGTTTTTCTTTTGGATGCAGGTAACTTCATTTTATGTTTTTATTTACCATTTTATTGGTAATTATGACATCTCATTACTTCTATCATTTAGAGATAATAATTGGCATTGCTTGCAGGAGCCCAAAACTGAAGATGATTGGCAGTTGTGTAGCTCTACCAATTATTATATCAATCGACCATTAGGTGAGTTTATTTCTTTTCATTTTTTAGGCTTTTCTCATTACTTAATTAAATATCTTTTGGGAATTTGCTAGCTAACCATTTTCTTCTAATATTATGCGCACAAGCAAGCGTTTGCACATGAATCCATCTTGGCATATGCTTTTGCCTCTTTTCAATTTTGTATAAATAAATTTATACAAAGGAATACTTTACTTATAACTTGGGGCTTTATTCTTTAACTAATTTCATTTTGAAGCATGCATCCTCACTTTAGCATGTGTTCATTCCCAACCAAAGGGAGTCAACTTCTCTTGCATTGATGTTTTGTCTTTTTATCTTTTGGTTAGTCATACTTTCTTAAGAATGTTACCCTTCCTTGGCTGCTCTGTTCCTCCCTTTTAATTAACTTGTCATTTCATGGGTGTGCTAATGATTGAAAGATATACATGCAGTTGGTGAACACAGAGATATTAGATTAGTTTAATCTATCTATCTATATGAAGTGGCCAAAGGGTGAACCTTTTTGAATGGACTAAGACATGATAAAATTACATTTTGACAAAAGAAGACTTTTTAATAATTATAATATCGTTAATATAATTACTATCCTATTTGTGTACAAGAAGTTAAAGCAAGTTGATAATAAACATGCTATTCTATGCATGTTCAGCTAACATTCTACTCTCTTCTCAAAAAGAAAAAGAAAAGTGATGCGACACAATTCTTTATGAATTCTGTGGCCATTTTATAGGTATTAGCTCTTTTTATTTTTATTTTTATGTAAGCTAAAGAAAATATTGAAAGGAAAAAGTTACAACACCACTAGTTAGCTTTTAGTTACTTTTTTTTTCTACCTTAAATTTTTCTAGTTCAATTGTTCACCAAGTCACAATATTTCCTACAGAATACTCTACTTGAGAAAAAAAAATATTAATTTCCTTTTTCATGTTTAAATTTGTTATGAAGTCAATTTTTTTAGTGGACAAATACAAGAATACGAGCACACAAGATAATAAATAAATTATCCAAATATGGGACATATCATCAAATCAAAGTGTCAAAGAATTATCATCACATCTACTATATTGCAAGATTGTGGAACTAATTAGTTGTTTGGGATTGAGTAGTAATATCACAGTTAATTTAATATGTGCTCATACTTGTATACGGTATAATGTGATAATGTTTAAACTGATCTATGTTTCATTTTTCACTCAAAAGGCACCACCTCTCTCTTCAAATTATGGAACTATATACTCTGCACCTTTCTGTATATATCACTGTCGAACAATATTTTTATTGTAATGCTATCTATGATATTTATCATCATGTAATATTAAGATTTCTCTAGTGAAGTATATATATTATATATTTAAATGGATTGAAGTTTTAAATATGTATGTCTATGTCTTTTTGGAGTTTACAATTATGAAAGATATAGATGAGAGAAGCTAACTAAAGATTTTGTACAATATCATATTTAATAACTTTTCTTTTATGCAAAGGATCTTGGTCTGTTTCCCTCTCATTAATTTATGCTCAGCTGGACGGAAAGAAACAAACTTGCATATTGGTTGTTAGAGTTTTGAGATGTTGGTGTAGTAATCGGTATGCACAATTTTGTTGATAAATTGGTTGTATGTTTTATTGGTTTCTGTATTGCAAAATACTTTTTCCAGTCTATGTATATAAACTGCTGGATTTGTACTGTCTTGGTGCGTTTTAATAACATTTCTTTTAACTTATCTAGAAAAGAAATAAAACTAAATAATCTCTCTGTTTGGCAGAGTTTCTTGGTGAGGATGAGCCTGATGCTTCTGCTCCTTTACAAGTCTCTGAAGATATTATTGAAGATGATATCTCATCTAGGTATGTTATATGTTATCTATCACAGAAATTCCACTTTGAAATCTGAACCATTGGCACCACGTTCCCCTCTCTCAAAAAAAGGCAGTCCCCTGCTAATCAATTTCATTTGTGAAGTTCAGCTTATCAGTTTGCTAGCGAAATTGTAATGTTATATTATCTGAATTTTTTGTGATTATCTTGAATGCAGTTCGAATGTCTGAATATATAGATAAATCATTTTCTGGATGACAGATTTAAAAATAAAGGTAGGATGGTTTAAGTCTGAAATGATCTTTTGTACAGCCTCTTGATGTCTTCATGGAATGTGTGTGACTCCAAAATCTTTAAAGCAGTCTGTTGTTGGTCAGTTTAATGGTTACACTTTAATATTTTGGAATTTTATGTGTTTATTAAGATTTCTAAGTCCATTTTCTCGCTCTTAGGTGTTGTTATGGTAGCATTCCTGATTATGCTTCCTTGGTTTATTATTATTCTCATCTATTGTTTTGTCAACTAGCTAAAATTGTTAGCAATGTCTCAAATCATACTAAATGAAAAAGAAAAAAAATCTAAAATTGATTGACTGAAAGTGAAGAATATGTGAAAAGATTGAATTTTTGTGCTCGTTAGGCATATAACAAGATTCTGTACTTTTTCGATATTACTCTTTTAGTTTCTAAACTGTTTTTTATGGAATCAAGTGGCTGAATCGACAACTTTATTCTAATGAGGTGGAATTGATCAAATTTGCTCATCAATTATCTTAGTTTCTAAACTGTTTCATTTCCTCAAATGCCTTTTCTCTACAAAAAATTCATTTCTCCTCCATCTCTATTAACTTTTTTATTTTTGTTCCTTATCCTTTATTCTCTCGCAACCAAAAAAACCTTTTCTCTTACTGAATGGGCAAATTTATCTAATGAGGTGCAATTGACCAAATATGCTGACCATTTACCTTTAGTTTCTAATTTTTCCTTTCCTCAAATGCCTTCTCTACAAAATTTCATTTCTTCTCCATCTCTGTTAACTTGTTTTATTTTTGTTCCTTTCTCTTGATTGTCTTGCGACTAAAAAAGGCCTTCTCTCTCTCTCTCTCTCTCTCTCCTCTCTCTCTCTCTCTCTCTCTCTCTTTCCTTGACATTCTTTGGCAACCAAACTAGCCAATATATTGGATACATTGAGACGTGTATGAGAAATAGGTGGCAATTTATAATAACATATTTATGGTGATTAGGGTTTCAATTTGAATTGGGAGTAAATTTATTTTATTTAGCGCCAGAGGTTGAAAATTGAAATTTTTATGAAGAAACATTGAGTGAGGTAGAAAGTGAAAGAGATGAATGGAGTGGAGGCGATGTAGTAGTACTTTATTGGGGTAAACTGGCGTATTTTTATCCTGCAAGTCTTGCTAAATGCACCTAAACAAAAATAAAATTTGTAATTGAGACGCTTAATTGTGCAAAAAGTCTAGACACCAATGACGTATTATTGCAAAATATTAAGTCGCTAGTTTTATTACATTTCACAATTGTTGTTAAATCGTGATTGGAATCAAAAACCAAAATTCCCATTTTGTGAATTGATTGTGAATCGAATCAAATTGTGAAATTGATATAGATTATCAAATTCAATAAAAATAAAATGTCTATGCATAGAAAGGACATCAACGCATAATAAATATTCTAAAAAGGATCTTTCATTGACATAAAAATACATTAAACAATGCATCTAACATGGTATATAATGTCAAAGACTTTGTTACCTAGCTCTAATAGAAAGGGAAAGAGGAGGTTGGTGAAGTAGCCTTTTGGCTGGTGCATGTCCACTATGACATTGGAACAACACCCATGTACTGAGGGAATTTGGAATGCAAGTAGAATCAATCTTAGCAATTGCCCCTTGGTTGTTTTTTGCTTATTCATTATTTTAGGTATGTTATAACAGTTTGTTTAGAGCTTTTGGCAAGAGAATTTTCTTGTTACATGTATTATATGGAAAACATTGTTTCGGTCCCAATAACGTTATGCAGTGGGCTTTTCGGATGTAGGTCTAATAGTGTGTTGTTTTGCTTTGGCCTGAATTACAATGTCAAGGGGAAGCCTTGGCAACTGAACTTACTTTAGTTGTATAGAAGGCCTAGTGCGGTAGGGGGAAGTTGAAAGGAAGTTGAATTTCTTGAGATGGAAAATAGGTTGAACATAAGTTATTAGTTGTTTTTCCGCTAGGCTGTCACCTGTATTTTAGATCGTAAGATTCAAGATTTACTGGCGAATTAATACAATTTCAAGGAAAAAAATGTTGGAGAAAAGACAAAGAAATGGACCTTCCTTGGAATTAACTCCCCCAAACAAGTGCTGCTTAGGAAGTAAATTTCCAAGAAATGGGAATGCAAACTATGGGAGGCCTAAAATGTTTGATTGTTGTGCTGCACTTGATCAAGAAGTTTATATAATTCAGATATGAATGGAGACATATATATAAAGATATTTGGGGACTCAACGACATAAAGGGGAAAGTTATTAGAATATTTGATTTGTCATACGAGAAGAAGATTTATGGGAAATTTTTATTTTTGTGTTGAAATGAGGATTTTTCTTATAATTTTCACTTTTTGTTTTGTGTTATGCATTTAGATTGGTGAGGGTGGTGGTAGCAAGTATTTTCATTGTAGTCATTATTAGTATTTTTTTTTTTTTTTTTGGATAAGTAAAGAAGAAAACATGAAAAAGAGAGAGAAAGAGAAAAGAGTCAATTTTCAAATATCAGGATTGAAAATATCTAGGCTGGCATAAGACACTGTGAGTAAGACCACCTAACTCAGAATTTTGAGGTATCAATTCTTTGATGTCTTTTTTTACTTATACTCCCATATTCTACAGATGATAGTCTTATTTACTTCTCGAGAACTCCAAAAGGGATGGTCCGATATCTCTTTTAAGTTAAAGTCAATAAGGAAAAATATTATTTATCACTAATAACTCCTCAAATGAGTCTCATCAAATGTTAAAATATTAATAAGGATGGTCCAATTTTGTGTTTGTGCTGATCTCTTCAAAATATTAATAAGGGTAACATAGATGAACTCAAAAAATGTATTTCTAAATGACTTTTCTTATCTCCATGTCAAAACATTATGAACCACTATTTATGGACCGAGGGAGTATCTTTTAAATGTTTAACTTCCCATGCAACTCGTACTTGCTATCCTAACATCACTTCAGTAAGTGATTACATTGTATGCAGAAGGTTAAAGGTTCTAATCCCATGCAGTCCTCCCCTTTAAGAATATCCGATCAATGTACCTTAAAAAAATATTTAGCTTTTTTGGTTGTGTCTTTTTTCTTGTTGAGTTGAAATTGATATTTGACACTCATTATTTTATTCTGATTGTATTCATTTCACAACTGTCAGGGCTGGTAACTTAATTGTACCAAATTTAGGTGCAGAAGTGATTAGTGATGTATCCTCTTCATCAGGACCTGTTAAATTGGAAGATTTACAAAGGATCTTGAGTAATATTAGTCATGGAGGTATTTCTTCTCATAGGTTGCATTTTAACACCTCTAGCTCTTACTTTCTCTCTCTCCCCCAATCTCTTTGTAGCACAGTTTAATCTTTGACTCGTTATATATGATGATACTTGTTGCAGGTAGTGCTGGGATCCAGATGGAGGTAATCACTCGACATTTTATTGTATATGCAATAGGCTGAAGGAAGTTTGAAACATTTAGTGATGACTGATGTATTTTAAATGTTGTTCCTGTAACTATATTTCCATTTATCACCTATGGATTATATTCTATTTTAGAATCAAAAGGTATAGTGAATTATTGTTTATTTTGCATATTTAAGCTCTAAATTCTCTGTCAGTATTTCCCAAAAAAAAAAAAAAAAACTTTTTGTCGAGAGCTCCCCAAGAAATAATTCTAGACATCGATCGCATTAGTGTTATTTTCCTTATTTCTCATTTTGTTGTTCTGGTTTTGGGCTTATATGATTGAATTAAGTGCGACTGAGGTGCAAGTTGCAATGAATGAAATGTTTTGCCTAACTTCTACGCCTTTTCTTATTATTCCTTTTTTGATATATATAGATTATTCCTTTTTTGATATATATAGTTTAACTTGCTATACATGTTATTTCGAGTTGTGAAATGTGTGCCTGATTTCACTAATGCTTTGTGCCCTGTGCCTAAGTTCCTTGATTGTCTTTTAATTTTCCTATCCATGTTGTGGTGTGGAAATTATAAATTATTGTTTAAATAATTATCAAAAGTTTTCTGTCAAGTTATATTGAATCTGAACCTGTTAAAATAACTATTTATTTAATTATTCTTACAGAAGGTATGTGGCATACTTCTGTATGTATTATCTCATCCTGCTTTCCTGTGAGTTTCTTTTTTTTTGTGTAGGATTGGGATTAGGAGATATCCTGAAGCCTGATTTAATAATTCCATTGATGGACACATTGCCATTGCAAGAAAGATTAGCATCATATTTACCTGAGGTAGAAATAGCCTTCTGTTTGAGATTTCATCTTTATCTTTCATATTTGTGTGTTCCTGAGAAAATTGACGGTGCAGGGTCGGTGGACCCAGAGGATATTTTGGAATTGCTGCAGAGCCCACCTTTCCGTCAACAAGTGGATTCTTTTACTTATGTGAGAAATTGGAATCCTGACCTTATGTTTATTTTATTTTTAGGTGCCGGCTAATTTAGTAAGGTGTACTTTTCTCTTTGTTTTTAGGTACTTAAAACTGGACAGGTAGACTTGTCTCAATTTGGTATTGACCCCAGTAAATGTAAGTGGTCTCAAACTCCAGAAGTCTCTACCCTTGTTATTCTCCTTTGCTTTTGCTATGTCTGGTTTGATGATCTTTCACATGTTCATATTACTTGGATTGAAAGTCTAGTTAATTCTTCGGAAGTATGATCGGAAATATTACAAGGGGTCAATTACTTCAGCTTTAGAGAGCTTTGTGTGAATGCTTGATGAAATTTTGTCCCTTGAAACAATATAGGAATGAATATATGGTGAAAGAAATTTCTGATATAGAGAATTAAAAAACGAAAGGGAAACAAAAATAAAATTTCCTAATATCAGGCTAATTCTACCTTTTGGCCACTTAAGGTTTTAAATAACCATCCAGCAAAAGTTAAAAGTAAAAAATAGAGCTTTTATCAAAGGGAGTATTACCAAATAAATTCAAATTAAAACCTTGCACTGCTTATTGCACTTATACCTCTTTTTGTGCTACTTGTACCTGTCATAATATTTATGCAAATTCCTTATATGCTCTTGCAAACTGTACTGACAAAATATTATTGTTAGTTTACATAATTGGCACAAAATTAATGTTACGACATTGGACTACTTGATTGAAGTTTTGGATTTATTTGATCATTAACCTTTTATTAGTTTATGAGTGAAGATGCTGCGATTAAATGTTATGTTCTTTCCCTGACATTGCAGACAAGTTCACTGTTGTGTCTTTTCTAGAGGCACTTGAAGATTCAGTTTCTAAAGTTTCTGAGGAATCAAGACAAGATGACAAAGATTTAACATCTCAATCTTGTGATCGAAATGAGCCCATGGATGAAAGCAGTTAGTGGAGGCGGTTTGCTGCAAACCCTGTTGTGTATTTCTCATGGTCATATTTATTACAGAAATATATACTTTCTGCCTGATCTTTTGTTTCCATTACTATTTTTTTCAAAAATTTCATATTCCAATGGCAGTGGAAGATGAAACAGTAGCAAGAAAAGGAAAAGCGCTTTTTTTTTTTTTTTTTTTTTTTTTTTGCTTTAAATTTGTGACTAATGGTTACACTGAGCAATGACTCATCATTTTTTTTTTTTTTTTGAAAACTATCGTAGTATTTTGCAGTCCTCAACTCATTGTATTAAATGACATTGTTGCATTATTCTTTTTAATTGCTCTTACATCGTGGGTGTGAGTTTGGCAAGAAATGATTAAGGGTAATAGTTGTCTTTGGCAAAACGGAGAGAATTTGGCAATTCGAGGAGAATCGGACTATGTTAGCGGAAATTACAAAACTGACCCCCTAATAGTCATGATTTTTGATGAATTATAATATAAAATAATTTGTATGTATTTGCTATATTTGTGCGTATCCTACTGGTGGGTTTGTACTAATGTAATTTTGATTGTGCAAGATTCTCTTCGTTTTGTTATACAATTCTCTCTTGATTTATTATTTTTTTGTAAAGGGTAAATTGTAAACTTCAATTAATAATAATTTATTTCTCATTTTATTTTCTTTCCATCCAAATATAGGGTGAAAAATAAAAAGGAAACAAACAATACAATCTTTTTTTATTTTCTCTTCCCTCTTATTTTCTTCCACCACTTCCTAAACATAACGTTAGGTAGGGGAGTGCATGGGACTACGGAAATTCCGAACCGTTCCTAAAAATCGTTTTGAATTTTTTATCGCCGAGAAAAATTCAATATTAATTTAATAGTCTCGTCTCGAATTCTATTTTGAAAGTAATTATGAGACATGACTGGTTCTTTGATACTTACTCGTACTGATTTAAATTCTGTCCCCTTCTAGTTCATCCCGTCCTGAAAATTGAGAATTTCGTTCAATTTTTTCTTTTTAAATTTTATTTTTTAATGAATTTCAAATTATGTTATAAAAATAATTTTATTCAATTTATTTTAGTTTTTTTATAATACCAATTACTGCTAAAGTAATAATAATAAAAAAAATAATGTAATAATAATAAAAAAATAATATGTATCCTTTAAAATATAAAATAAATCAAGTAATTAAATATATTTTTCAACATAGGTTTTTCCACTGTTATTCCATAATATGTGTTAAGTAACTCTTTTTGAATAAATTTTTTCTATTAAAGAAAAAATGAAAATATTAATCAATACAGGAGAGAATATTAACTTCGAAAATTAACCAGATTATTGGTTATGCTTAATGCTATCATTATTTATTTTTCAGATGATATTCATGATTAAATTAAGTATATTTAAGTTAGCTTAAAGACAACAGTGACAAATGATGAGTTAAAATTCATAAAATAGATGTAAAGTTAAATTATATATAGTTTTTGCATTATTTTATTTTATTATATTTAATGCTTTTATTAACTAGAAAAAAACTACTTAAAAATCTTCTATTATAACTTGGTAGTAGATCATCAATGATTGAATTAATTATTTGATTTATTTTTTTAACCCCAAAAAAATTACTGTATTCATCAATTACAATCAAATAAAATTCATTTATATAAATTTGAGTTAAAATAATTTAGTAAAACTACGGAAAATCCTAATTGATTTTTGACTTGACCCATTCTGTTCTGTTTTATAAAACCGAATTCTCGTTCTGTCCTGTCCCAAAAAAATGGGATAGGATCGGATGAGAATACATATCTATTGGGACGAAATTATGAGTGTATTTTTTATGTCCTGATATTTTGGGATGAGACTGAAAATTATTTAATTCCCATCCCAACTCGATTAATGCACACCCTTGGTGTTAGGGTATTTATTTTGTATAGAGAATTTACTCTAAATAAAAATTTTGAGAAGGATGCAAAAGAGAGTTCAAATTGCCCTTGAATAATCTCTATTAGTTACCTTTTTTTTTTGGCTCAATAAGTATAGTGGCATATAAAAGGTGAATGGATAATTAATGATTCTGTTTTCAAAGCATGATTAATGACTATATTTATGTGCAGTTTGATAGAAACGTGCTTGAATTTATGAATTTGAACACAAACAAGGGTACGTATATTCATAATATGACCACACATTTCAATTATTTTATCCTATCTATAAAAAAAAGTCTATATCTCCATATCACACTTTAATTTGGGTACAAATTTGAATTTTTTTTTCCAACAAATTTAAAGTGATTCTTTGTTAATTAAGTTGTACTCATGATTGATTGTGTGTTTAAATTGCATTCCATATTGTGTTAAACAAAAAGTGTACTAATTTACGCATGAAGCACGAGTACGAGTATGTTTTTTTTGGAGGTCAGCATAAAATAGTAACAGGTTTGTATTGTTGCACTCTACTTTTGCAAAATTATCTTTATGCAGAGATTAGCCCTTGCTAATATGGGCAAAAATTTTATTTTTAGTGAACAAATTGACCGATTTATACTAAGACTATATTTGTATACTATTCCTTAGGAGTGTGCTCTACTTTATGGATGTCAGCATCATTACTATTTTGTATTTTTCATTTTTTCTTTAAAAGGCCACATGTTTACATTATTGGACCTCAGTTTTAAAATAATGAGGTATATGTCAACGTTACACCCCATTATATTATAGGCACAATTTTTTATTTTACCGAGCAAATTGAGTGTCCTTTTTTTTTGGATTGAGGACATGAAGAAGGTGGGTCCATGATGGTCCTCAAAAAATTTGGCTAATAAATGTGCCTTTGGAAGACTGCTAGCGACTTGGCTTCCTCATCATTGATTGTGTAATTTAATATTGATTAGAGATATTATAGACCAAAAAAAGCAAAAATTTATGTTTAACCACTTCTTCAACCACTTTACTTTTTATGTTTTTTTTTTTTTTTTTTTTTTGTAAAGTAACAGAATAAAGAGAGTAAATTTTATTATTTTTTTCCAAATTTTGGAATGATACTATTTTATGTTTGCTGAGCAGTAATGAAACATGATGTAATGTTTAGATATACAAAACATTTATAATGCATAACAATTGATATGGAATATCACCTAACCACTATTTTGACTTGAAGGGTAGCGCACTCCAACAACAAGAAGCAAGTTGTTTTAATTAGGTAGCGGGAAGTGACTAAATATTCATGTTAAAATTTTCATTAGTACACATATATGATAGGACGAGTTATGAGTGTGGACCGGCTCATCGGAGGATTAATTAACTCCATTTACCAATATTCACGTCTTATAATTGCTTGCAGATGCATATTAGTTATGGGTGTTGGTATTTGTCGATGCTTGATTGCATGAAAGTGTATTCATTTTACAATATTAGGCTCATTCATGTGATTACTTGGGTTGTTTGTGTTATTTTTTTGTTATTCAATGAGTCGAGAAGTTCATTCTCGCTTCATTTAATTATTTAAGCTGCAAAAATTTTTCTATTTTTTTTATGATCGCCTACTTTACTCTTTTTATAAAGCTTTTTTTTTTTTTTTTTTTTTGAGAAGATACTCTTTTAGAAAGCGTATTTTTAATATTAGATTAAAAGTTCATAATTTCTTAACTTTCCTAAATTTATTATCTTATTGTTATATTATATGTTCTTTTTTACACCTTAGTAACTCCACAATTATATTAAAACATTAAAATATTTAATGTAATCTATATATATAAATGACAGCTAAAACAATGAGAAAATTTAAGATGTTCTCTTTGTTCAGCACTATATTTTTCTTTTTTTTTTTTTTTTTTTAAAAATTTGAGATTTTTTTCTTACTTTTCTGTATTTTGATTGGCCAACTTAATTTTTCAATTTTTCAATTTAATATATAATACTGATAATTGGTAATTTTCAAAACCTATAATCTACTCTAATCATGCCATCTAATCCAACTAGAATTCTAAAAACTAGCTAAGTTTGTTTGAATTGAATATATTATTATATATAATCTAATCTCTATCTCTTCCAAAATTAATTCCTACTGCCAATGTGTGAAATGAGAAGAAGAAGAATGAAAAAAAGATGGGTTATTGTAGACGCTTAAATTTTACTCCTAAAAGGTTCAGTGATGATACATCGTTTTTTTACATAAAACTGGATCTGGGTTCTCGATCATCCTGGTTTTTGGACCGATGGTCCATGGCTAATATTATTGATGTGTTTAACCACTTTTACCTTTTCAGGTTACCAGGCGTTTCGCGATGAAATTGGGCCCAAAAAATGCATCGGGTTTGCCCATCACACTTTCTGGTGCACCACCTCATTTTGTATATCACCCGGTCCGATTCTGTAAAAGTGAGCCCGTCCCGTTGCAGGCCTGATAGTGGCTTTTTTGCTGCATCAGCCCTAAAATGGGGTAACCCACCCTCATTTTGCCTATAAATAGGCATTGAGAGCTGTGAAATGGAGGACTCTTTTTTGGAAAATAAGGGGAAGCTCTTGCATTTTAAAAACTCAGCCAAAAAGTCTAAAGACAACTTGTGTTAATCTTGGATTTGAGGTGAGAATTCATTGTTAATCAATCAAAAATCGCTTGTAGACAATCTAGAATCCTAAAAAACACACAGTCTAATTTTGAATCTTGGATTTTTGGATCAAAGACCAAGTGTTGGGTTTTCCTTCACCATTTTAGAGCAAATCATCAAAGATATCGCAAAAGGTAATTTTTGAGAACCTTTAAATGCTTTCCCCATCTTTTTCTTTGTTTTTTCGGTGTTTAAAACACCATTCTTGGGTTTGGTTGTGAGGGAAACCTAGGATCAACCAAACAAGGATTTTTTGCACCTTTGTGGCGTGAGATCAATAGTAGTGTTATGCACCGCTTCCTTATGGCTCGTGCCACAAGTTTCCAGAAACTCCTGTTCTTACTCAATAAATGTCCCGATTCGGTGATCCGATAGCCAAGCTCCGACATTAAAAGGTTCGTGATGTGTATTAGGTCATATATGGATCAAATAAACACATAAAACATGATTGAGAGCAATGATTGATGGATTTGTTTCATCATTCTAGGATGAACATCAAGATCATGAGCTTAAATCATGTAAAACCTTTAATTTATGTCATTTAATTATTGTTCTTTACTTTAGTAGCATTTTATCATTTCTGTTCTTTATTATTTTTGTCCTTTAAATTCTTCTCATTTAGTTTAATGTTCATTGTTATTGTGCTAACCCTTTATTTCTTAATCTTGTATCATTTACATTCATCATATTCATGATGGTTGGATGATTGATTGAGTTATGATCTTGTAATTAATATGTAGTTCTGTGGTTACTTATTATCCATTATGATTGTTGCTTGTGGTTTAGATTTATTTTTGATTTAAGCTTCTTATTGCAAAATGTAAAAGGGTCAGTAATGGGGAGTTCTATTATTGCTTGATGTAATTATTATTTGGGCTTGGAAAATTTGGAGGGTTTAAGGGTAGAATGTAATGATTAGGTTGGTTTGTAACTCTATTCTCCTCATCTCCCCTTCTTTGGTTGATTTATGTTATGTTGTATGGATGAGATTGAATGTATGTTTGACATGTTTTCCAAAAATGCATAAAAGGTTTTACATTTCAATTTTTTGTTAATTGCATTATTAAACTATTGTGAATTAATGGACAACTAGAAGGCCGGCTTAGTCGGGCGAGATGGGTGCCTAACACCTTCCCATCCCGTACCTAAATCGCAGACCGTATCTTTGGTTTAAAACCAATTAGTCGATTCAAAGAATTGACTGATTTGAGAATTTTCCCTAATAAGGGTGGTGACTCCAAAATAAAACTCTTACCAAAGTGAGACAACCTTTTTCTGAGGATTAAACGGGTTTAATAAAGAGAAAACCATTTTATTAAATAAAACAAATCAAGCCCGTTCGATTCATTCCAAATCTTTTTTGGAAAAATTCGACATCCTCAGCCTGGTGACTCCATTGGGGATCAAACCCAGAATCTTTAGTTTTCGGTTTTGAGTTCGAATAAGAGAGTTGACTCCGAAAGTTCTCCACTTATTCATAATCTTTAATTATGTTATTAACTTCAAATTGAGTTTAGTTTTTCATACTTATAAACTGTTATTCATGCATTTATCTCTTCTTTATCTCCTTTCTACCCTAAAACCCTAAGGTTATATTGGGGGTCATGGTCCTCTCACTCTACTGGACTGTTTGGATCAACCACTAATATACACCACCCATAAGTCAAGTACCGTTTGGTATATATCAAAAGAATTGGCACAATCCATTATTGCCATTATGCTTAGACCTAAAGCAAATGGGAGGAAACAACCAATTCTCGCTTAACCCAAAGACTTAATAAGCTCGACCTAAGCTCATGTAATCGACCCTAGTTCCTTCCTCTATGTTTACCTTAATAAGATTTGATTGTTGCATTCATTCAATAAATACGAGAGATGACGGTCCAAAACCCCATGATGATTTATGGGCCCAACCTATATGTCCTAGGGTTAGAAAAAGACTTTACCTCAAATCATGTGTGGGAGATATAAGGGTGGAGGTCATGCATTTCCCAACTCCCTTCCCCTCTTATTTGTATGTAATCGCTATGAATACGTCATGCCTCAATCATGCATCATTTGACTTGTTTACTTGTAGCCATATAGGGTATATTCCATCATGTCTCGGTCCCGACGATCAAAGTGCCAAAGGACGAAGGACATAAGAGAAGTGTTGGAGGCAAAATTAGCTAAAAGAGCTGTTGGCTCAAGGGTCAATTTTATCTTGAGATTTTGATGATTATGCAAAATAAATAAATTTAATATTCTTGTATGTGCTTGTTTTCACACCGCCCCCGAGCGACCCGAAAAGCTATCACTTTTCTTTTTATTTGGAAATGTGATTTTTATTTTTAACAAGTGGTGACAAAACCTTTTTGGATACGATGCCGATAAATCGGTCTTATAAAATATTTTTGAGTCGCCACCCATTTTTTCGGCAATGGGACCGTTTCCAATTTTAAAAGTGACTTCATTTTAAACCCAATTTTATTTAAGGCCAATTTAGAGAACTGGTCAGGCGCACCGAGTGCGATTCTGGATAAGGGAATTGGGTACGTCGGCCCCTTGGAAGCCGACGCCCGAAAAAACCGGCCTCTTTAAACCTACAATTTCTAATTTTGATTTAGAAAAGCCATATTATATATTCAAACCCAACCCAAATAAATCGAACCGAGTTCCTATATGGAAAATTATTTAATCGTCCCAAACAAGTTCAATCATTGCATTCATAACTATTCAAACAATTCAAATCATTCAACACAGAGTAGTTAAGTCAAAGTAAACAAAAGACCCGCTCTTGCCTTATGGTTAAAGGCGGGCCACAAACTGAACCTAAAAAATACATTCTACCCATTTTTAATCCAAGAAACCCTAAAAACCCGAAATCATGCATAATAATATATTAACATACTAAACCTGATTAAACTGCAATCTGCCCACAATTGGCTGTCTCTTGACTTATTAAAAGAATTAAATATTTATTAATTGTACGAAATTATTATTTTTTTTAAAGAACAAAAGTCGTTTCTGGAATCTTAGAACAGTCGCGTCACGCAGCTGTTCGTGACTTGGAAAAAAAACCTTCGGGTTCATCAGTCATTTATTTCAAATACAATATTAAACAAAAAATAAAAGTGAAATAAAAATCATAAACACGAACAGCTCCGTCACGCAGCTAATCGGGACAATATAACTATGTTTTGGACATGAACAGTTCCGTCACGCACCTTGTAGCTGCGTTACGCAACTGCTCTGGTCCGTAACTATTTTTCAAGCAACCCTTTTTACATTTTCCTTTTATTAAAACTTGTTTCAGTATAGCTCAGAAACATCCAATAATGGGTAGGGTATCGTTTAATTAAGATCATACTACTAAAACATCAATAAAATAAATAATAATGAATAAACAACTAAAAATACCAAGAAAAGTTTTAGATAATTACCTAACCCTTAGATTGAGGATTGTAAACAATCTGAACGTCTTAAGGAACGAGATTTCAAAGTCCCAAAAGTCTTTGTTCACCAAGTTTTTAACAAATACCTCCTTCTCTTTTGCTTTTCTCCCTTTTTTTTTTCTTTTTTATGATTTTCATTTTTAACTTAATTAATTTCTAAAGGCTGTTTTTCTTCAAGATAACTCAGAAGAGTTCCTGCAGAAAAACCTAGCCACAATTGTTTTTTTTTTTACGCCCTCAAATTCCTCCTTCGAATAAGATAAAAACGCTGTATTTATATAGTTAGGGCAACAGGGGATAGCTGCGTCACGCAACTGACGGCTGCGTGACGGACCCGATAGCTGCGTGACGCAACTCACTTTCTGGACCATTGCCACGTACCCAAACAGAATGAAAAACCGTTATGTTGGCTTTCATGGTGATGTCATCTTAATTGGAGTTGCGTGACGCAGCTGTCAGTGCCGCCACGCACCTAATAGCTGCGTGACGCAACTCTAGTGCAAATCAGACACCATTAAATTGGTTTAAATCAAATCCTTGGGTTTAAAGACTTTTCGGATAACCATGATTCCTCATTCCGCGTCCTCGTATCCTCATCGGGTTAGGTGGGGGCATAAAGACACGCGTCAACAGTTTGCCCCCCCACTTTATCATTAATTGTATAAACGATTAATGTTAAAGTGGTCTATTGACGCGCCTTCAACCTCGAATTGGATGAAATGGTTGTCCTGATCATCCGGTCGCATTCAAAACTCAATTTGATCGGCTTTGTTGGCTCCAGTTGGATCGGTAACGACCTCCAAAACTCGGTCTAATTGGCTCTGAAGATATCTTGGAGGCTCGGTTTGATTGGCTCGAAGGATTTTGATTGCCCTGATCATCTTCGTAATTCATCATCATTAACCAGGAAGAGAATCCAAATAGCTTCGTAATACACCATCACTGTTTGGTGGGACCTATCGGCTTCGGAAAATCATCACCGGTTGGTCATTGAGATTGTCCTGATCAGCTTCGCAATATACCATCACTAATCAGTAAGAAGATTAACTTGATCAGCTTTGCAATACATCATCACTAATTGAGAAAACGATCCAAATAGCTTCGTAATACACCATCACTGTTTGGTCGGCCCTATTGGCTTCGAGAAACCATCACCGGTTGGCTTGAAAAATTGTTCAAGAGAAAAGAGCAATTTCTGTGTGCAAACAGATCTTGCCTTTGTTAAATGTTAGGGCGTCACATGCCCCCATGCATTAATAATTATAAACTTTGAAATTTTGCATCAGGGCAGAAGATTGTATTTTTGAAATTTTTTTAGTCCTAAATTTTCAGGTATACCTTTCCTGATGTGGCATTTGAAAGAAAATTTACCTGAGGATAATTTGGGCAATTTGATGATCTTGCCCCCTGTGCGGTGAGTGGACAAAATTGCTGAAGTATACGAACCGCACACTGACTTCAAATTGCTTGGATGGGCCATTTTGGGCTTAAATGGGTGTTAATGGGCTACTTTGGGCTTAAAGAGGTGTTAATGGGCTTGGGCCCATTTTCACTTCTTATTATAAGTAAGATTTTCAACATTTCATTTTCCACTTTTCAAAACTCTCAAACCTTCCGAAACACTCTGAACCTTAGCTAAGATGGCCCAGCTTTCCGAGATCCCAGCTTCTGCTTATACGCCCGAGATGGACACCCTGGGGGCGATCCCGGACATCTCGATTTTCGAAGGTGAGCGAGTACCGGTTAGCCGTAATGCCCTGACACCCGGGACACGACCTCTTCAGCTTCTCCCATTGCCGGGCTTTGATTTCCTGGTTCGACATGATACTGACGAGATGCGCGGTTTTCCAGTCTGAGGTAAGTGACTTCACACTTGAATTTCTTGCTTTTAGTGTATTGCGAATGATTGTTTGGTGCGATTTTGTACTGTCTAAGCGTCGGTAGTAGCGCATGCAGGAAGGAGTTGTATGACGCAGCTGTTCTAGCGTGAACAGTTGCGTGACGCAACTGTTCGAAGTGACCCCATGGTCCCCAGCCTTTGATTTTGCTTATCTTGCTTGTTTTGATGCCTTGTTTGCTATCGTAAAATGCTTCGTCATGTTGATTGTGACTTGCCTAGGTCCTGTAGATGCATAGAAGAGCATAGAAATTGGCAAATAGAAACGTTAGGGTTTTTCTTTTTTGTCTCACCTTCCACGCATCTGCTCTTCGGAAGAACAGTTGCGTGATGCAATTGTTAGTCAGAGGATGCGTCCTTGACAAGCTGCGTGGCGCGGCTCCGTGGTTGCGTGACGCGGCTGTTAGTCCGAAGTCACAACTTCGACAAACTGCGTGACGCAGCTTCGTAGATGCATGACGCGGCTGTAGTTGCGTGACGCGGCTGTGTCTGGCCAGAGGCTTGAACACTCTATTTTCCTGTCATGAAAACGAAAATAGACAAGTGTTAGTTTTAATCCTTTTTTTGTGCGGATTTTCTTACACAGGTCGATCTGGGCAAGGCCCGTGCTGGCGGATCCTCCACTGATGCTTCAGCCTTCTGGGACTTATTGGACCCCCCGATGCGGTCTAGAGTCCGTTGCTGCTGGTTTCGGCGATTATGCCGCTGGGCTTCGCCAGACTCAGCCCCGGTTTTCACCCGCCATGCGCTACGCGCTGATGGAGCGGTGGAACGACTGCACCCACTCATTCATATTCGGTTTCGGAGAGATGACCCTGACTCCAGCCGACTATACTGCCATCACCGGGCTTGGATTTGACGGCGAAGTTGCTCCTCTAGATTCTCGGTACCAGACTGGCCGCACTGGGAGCTGAGCTTGTTAGGACCCTACTCCGGTGTTCCTACCCGCACCAGGTACACGGATCAGGGGTACGTCTCCTATAAGGTGGTCTACAAATTTTGGGCCGAGCGGATTCGTACGAGATTGGCTGCATGGAGAGAGCTACCTGCTGATGCTAGACCTGCAGCTCTTGCTTATATGAGGGAGGAGAGGGACCAGGCGGCGCAGTCTTTCATTTTCTACATTATCTCCTCTCAGCTTCTGTGCACCTCCCAGAATAAGGGAGACCTTGCCGTGCTGGCCTGTCTACGGGATTTAGGCCGTGTTGGCTCTTATAACAGAGCCTCTCTCGCATTGGCTCATCTCTACCATGGTCTAGATGTATGGACCAGGGGTAGCGGTGAGTCTAACTGGCAGTTCCTCCGCTCGCTCGAGGTAAGACACTTATTCCCTTGACTTTATTCCTTTATTTTTCCATTACTCAGATTTATACTTAGCTGTTGAGATCTTGTTACAGGTGTGGGCCTATGAGTACCGGATCTATCCCGGTGGTCCGAGGGGTGATACTTCTGTTGATGCCCGGCGGATTCCTCGGTATCTGGCGCATCGCCACCATACTTTCTCCAGCTCCGAGGATCCACACTACTGGAGGTGCTATCTTAACGATAGGACCTTAGCTGATGTAAGTACAAAGAACTTTCTGAATAGCATTTCTCCTTTCATTTTTTTACTGCATATTTACTGACTCTTCTATTTTGCAGCTCCTTCTGACTCTATGCGAGGGAGATGCTTAGGCGGCCTATCCCGCTCGTGCCGTGGCAGAGGCCTTTACCCCGTCCAGGATCCTGCTACGGGGCTACTGGGTAGATAGGTATTTCTTGGGAGAGAGGGCATTTGAGCTCCATGTCGCCACGGCACAAAGGCGAGTGCCCGATGCTCCTCCTCGCCATATGTGCCTTTTGGAGGGTATGACCCCAGAGGACCTGTTCTGGAGTATGATGGCTCTCCTACTGATGTCCATCTGACGGCTGGCGATTATGCCTCTTACTTCACCACCCGGCTGCAGGCCAGATTGCCGGAGGTCCGGGAGTACTCTTAGGTAACTTTTTTGCCTTCAATCATGACTTTTCCAACTGTTTGGCCAAGTAACTAAATGCATTTATCTTTGACTTATTGCAGGAGAGGAGGAGGCATCGGACCCCTGCATACTATAGGGCGCAGGCGCAGGCGCAGGCGGAGGCGGATGCTCCGGTTGGGCCTACGGGAGCTGTGCTAGGCGATGTCCCTTTCCCTCCGGGCATGGAGGTTGCTCTGGGCCTCGGACCGACCATTATTATTCCTGCTGACCTCAGGCAGGTTCCTCCACCGCTACAGCTGGATCCTGAGCATGCCACACACGTAAGTAGAAAAATGAATTCAATAAGTCAGAGATATTTACCTGGATGATTCTTTATTGGATGTCTTTCTGCACTTGCCAGGTGCCTGCTCAGAGATATCAGGAGCTATACCACAGGTTCGACTTCGCCTGATCCTACATTGTCAGGCTGTATCCGGAGCTCCATGAGATGGTATGATTTCATGCTCTTTGCTTTTTGCTTTGCATGCTCCTCTTACCTTTCTTCGCTTTTATGTTTTCACAGGATCTAGAGATTGGGAGGTTGCAGAGGCACCAGTCCCGCCAGTCCGGTGCTGTTGCTCGTCTCCAGATGGAGGTTGACCGGCTCCGGACTAGGCTGGAGGTGGAGGGGATTCCTTTGGATTTCTCCGAGGATGTAAGACCCACCGCCTAGTCCCTAGAGACCCGAGGCGGATGTCACATTTGGTGTCGGAGGCACCGTCTTAACTTAACATATAAATCAGAAAATCCTAGTATGAATTAGAAGTGATTTAATATTCACAAGTTTAACAAGTAGTATTATTTTTTTTAAAAAAAAATGATTTGGGAGAAACCTATAGAAAAACTGCAAGAGTTTCCCCTAAACATAGACATTGCCAAACAAGTGAATACAAAACACTCCCAATTTCAAAACTCCAAACTCCATCAAACTCCAAGAACAAACACAATAACACTCTTCTAAGGTCTAACTACAACATTTGCGTATGCATCAATTAGATACATTTAGTTAAACATATTACTTTGAATTTTCTGCACAATAGATAAGTTCCAAGTCTATCTTCCAATAAATACACCCAATTAATTTACAATAATATACTTACAGTATAAATTACATAATAGAGTCTCCAAAAATGGACTACTTATACATGCCATAATACTTAATTACATAACACACTAATCAACTACCAAAATATCTCTTCAGCTCTGATGCTACTCTTTTGGTCTTCAATCAGCAATATAGACTCCAACCTACGCGTGATAAAATCAACACGCTGAGTATAAAACTCAGTGGTGCTCATTATTTGAAATTGTAGTACACCAATACATATACTGGTTATTTAGAAAACCATGTAACGTAATATCTTGCTTTGACAATTCATTTAATAACATATAATCATTTATTTCCAAGCTACTTGAAAATATGTTTACAAGGGCTCACATACACTTAGAAGAAAAAGAATCAGATAGGTTTTCAGAACAGATTCAGAATGGCCTTAGGTCGCCAACAGATTCAGAACATATAGAGCGCGTCCGCCCTAACAGAACAGAAGACACCCACGTGTCTAGCATATGATCATAGCTTCTTATCAGAATGGCATCAAATGCCGAGCATGCTCATCAGACAGAATAAAAATCAAATCACGCATCAAATTCACACTAAGTATATTAGAGCCCAAAATCCTTATTTTAATTCTTACTTCATATCACTTATCAGAAAACTTGTCTTATTCGTTAGTCTTCCTAAATTCATAATGTAAGCTTACTTTAGAATCATACTTAAACATAATTACTTAACATAAACAATTTCTTATCATATGAAATCATACATGTAAGCTTACTTTAGAACTTAAGTAACTCATATACTTAAACATAATTACTTAATATAGGAAATTTATCATAAATCCCTTTTCTTTTAAAACTTTCTTAAAGTCATAATGAAATTTATCATAAGAAATTTCTTATCATATAAAATCATATTTTCCTTATTCAAAATTCAAAGCACATACACCTTAAATACCCATTTCTTTGTTAAAACTCTAAACATATAAAAGTTATCAAATAATCATATTTATATCATATATATAAAATAATTAAGTAAGCTTTACTACACCAAGGTGGTACCAAGGGGAGGAATTTCCTTCTCCAATCAAGCATGCTAACACAACTCTTATGCACAAAAGTATCAATTTCAACCCTCATCATGCATTATCTAAATCAATTTCACACCTTTCCAATTTATATCCATTTAAACATATCCACAACAACACTTTTCAAACTTATGTCTTATTTTTGTCAAATAAATCTTAAAGGATACAAAGAATGAAGAGAACTTCATCACACATAATTCATACCTTCATTTATCCAAATAAACCTATGATTCATGACATAGAAAATTTCCAGCATTAATATAACCTTGACCTTTGCTGGGTTTTTAAGACATAACTTGAGTTATGATCTCCAAATTGATGATTGATTCATTAGAAAGCTAAGACAAAATGCACAAAATTATGAGGGACACAGCCCAGATCAATCTAAGTAGGAAACAAAAGCTAGGAACACAGACCAACAGTCCAGACCTGATTCAGCAGAACTAATTCAATGTTTATCAAATTCCTACTTATCCAGACACTCAAATCAAACCAATCCAAAACCAGAGAAGTCTCAAGACACAGGGCAACAACTCTCATGAAGAACTCAGAACATAATCTTATCATTATAGTGGTGCAAAAGGGCACTCAATTCAGTGATGCATGTAGCCCGTCATAACAGAGTCAGTTTGGGTGTTTCAGCCATAAGTTGAGCTATATATATCCAAATTGGACACAAGAGGATGGGTTGGAAAGCTAAGGAGCAGACCTACAACTTTCATGAAGGACTCAGACACTAATGGGAAATGCAAGGGATCGAAAAACAGTCCTTAAACACCCAATAACACTTTTTCCTAATTTCAGCTTACTTAAATCATATACAAGGTAGAGATTTCTACCACATACTAAATACTCATCAAATATCATTAAGATCATAAATCCACAAATAATAACAAGAAAACTTAAGGCCTTATTCATCAATAGGTTCTGCCACTCTTGGAGGATGAAGAAGAAAATGTTTTCCTCATAAATTCAACATATAAGCATGCTTAGAAATCTCCCAAGAACACATTTATACCACCAAATTCAATAATCAAATCATTTCATATCAAATTCCCAATTTTCACAAAATAGTATAAACTTCACAAAATCAAAAATTGAAACAAGGTAAGAGTGTTTATGAACACTAACCTTAAACATAAGCTCTAACAAGCTTAAATAAGACTCTTGATGCCTTAGTTTTCCCTTGTCTTTGGTAGGAAGTTCTCCACCCTTTGTCCTCCAAATTACTTGAAATTATTCACCAAATATCATTTCTCAAGCTTTAATCTCAAAGATTGATTAATTAGATCAAGTTGAATGGTGTCAAATTGGTGGATTTAGTGAGTATAAGTGAAGAAAACAAAGAGAAGAGAAAGAGAGGCTCAAGTTAAAAGGAGGAGAAGAAGAAGAAAGAAGTCACGTTAGATGGAGAGGAAGAGGAAGAAAACAGTTGCTCAAATAATGGAGGACTAAAGGGTAATTGGTCCTTTCACCAAAATTGGATGGCTAGGATGAGCAGGGAAGGCAATCTAATGGCTACAAATAGGCGCCAAAGGAAAGGCCGGCAAAAGAGGAGGGAGCGCCAGAAAAAGGCGGAAAGGGAAGCCGGAAAAAGAAGGCCGCGAAGGGCCGAGAACACCAGCGCAAAGGACCAGAAAAATAAGTCTCTAATTCTTTAATTAATATAACAACATAATTCACTATTCACTAATTCTCTAATTTCTCCAAAAAAATTCTTACTTACTTTCTACCCATAAAAATAATGTATACATACTCCAAAAATATTAAAAAAATATAACACATAGATAGTAATTTTTCCGGACCAAAATAATACTTATTCGGACCGATGGCACTATTCACAGACCGATAACTTACTATTTCAGACACAGAAAAATGGGGCGTTACAGTTCTACCCCCTTAAAGAATTTCGTCCTCGAAATTCACTTGAATTAAGAAATTCCAAATCTCATAATATTTTTCCGACTTAATTTATTCTTCCTTAATCGGCTAGCACTTACTATCCTTATATTCTATAAGTGATTCTCCTAAATGAAGATCCATAATAGTAAATTTAACCATTCAATATTTAAAAATTTTAATCTCATAAGTATAACATAAACTTACTTTGCATAACACCGATTAGATCCTTAATATCCTCTTTAATTCCCTTACAAGAAAAATCCATAAACATCTCTTATTCTATCTAACACTCAATCCAAGGACCTATATAACTCCCTTTCCAAACATATCATCATATCAGATACATATCAAGGCATTTAATTTAAATATCATATTCGAAGATTTGCATCAAGTCAATTCTCATAAAGCATGATGAGATTATCTGAACATATACTGAGATCATGTAGCTTATTCTCATAACAGTATTCTCCTAAGATCATATAGCTTATTCTTATAACAGTGTTAATAACTCAATTCCATCATGATACTTAATCTCAAACACTGTCATGCATACATACATATAGTCATACATGCACACTTGCAAGGTCCACTCAAGAGAAAAATAATACAAAGTTTCAAATCTCAATACATAAAAGTATTTATACACAATCACAAAGTTATGCAAACCATGCAATGTGTCATATAAACTATCCCAACTTAACCATTTATCCATAACGATTTAATAGAATGCACTAAGTCATAGCAATTCCACCTCTTTTTTTTTTTTTTTAATCATATCTCACATAACTCCATAAATCTTCCATGACTCGTAAATACTTCTATTAACTATTAACCAAAATTTTCTATTGTAACAATAATCACTTATAAACTCTTGATCATTTTGGGTTAGAATTTATTCTCATATAAGCACAGTGAGATCAACACGAACCATAACTTTTTTTTTTTCCATATTCATGAAATCCCAAAATATGGAAATTCTTATCTTGTATACTCTGATATATCATTACTTCTATGTCCATCAAATCTGAACAATCAATGATTCCTAATTTGTTAAAACTCTAAATAACGACTATCATCTCATTTAAATCATACTGATTCATAATTCTTAACCTTTTTGTAATTGATTCTTAATATAATAACATGACTAGATCCATTCTTACTTATCTAATTTATTGGTATAACATCAATTCAATAGTTGGACAACTATCTCTCTATATCTGATGTCATTCATCAATTCACTTAACCATCAGGGCCCAATATTTATATAACATAATTATCTTAATTTCTTTACAGGAGTCGTTTACTTTTTCCTCGGATTATAGAATCTCTCATTAAACAAAAATCCTTATTTATAACTTATATAACATCTAGAATTTAACAAATACTTGAAACATCAAAAGACTAAATCTCTTTGAATTTAATTCATACTTATACCATATTAAACCATAAGGTGCCACAATTCATACAAGATCCACTACTAGGCACATAAAAATTAATTTATTTCTTACTAAGAATCACAATTTACTTTTTTTTTTATAACCATAACAATTCATAGTATTCCCGATATTCATACATTTGAAAACTAACTGATGAATACCACAATATACTTGACTCCACCAAGTAGTAATTATTGCTCATAAATAGAAATCACTTCTCATAAATGGCTTGAAATAATGTTTTATTCCACCAGCATTATTTCTTATGAAAAATACTCATCACTCATTATTATAGCAAGTCACATCAAATTATTCATCATTTAAACCTTATAAATATCCATTATGTAAATACACCAATTCTGTCCAAAAGAATGCTTATCACAATAGTCATACTAAATGCCATTAGCCAAAATCATGTAAACTTCATCAAGTGCATATATTAAAATCGATACTCTAAATAGATTCTATTGTCCATAAATCCACATCATTTAATTTTCTTATTAGATAATACTAGCAACTCATTCTCACCATACTCCTTCTACAGGCACATATAGACACATTCATGCATTTTATGTATGCATTTCACAATCAACAAGTATTAAATAAAAATAATATACTTTCATCAGTTAACTTCAACTTAACATTTATAATCTTAACCATGCATAACTTAACATATCTTTTGCCCACACAACCATACAAGTTCACACTTCATCTTCCATACTTAAATTATATATAAATGTCATTTTCATTGTTTACTTCGTAAACCAGTATACTTCATAGTTCATGAATCTATACATATGAATTCATTTTCATTTAAAACAATCTTTTTGTTCATCAAAAGTTTATAAAACCACACTTGAAAATTTAATTTCATTTAATGTATTTTTTTTTATTATATCCAAAGTGTTCAAAAGAAGGGAAAAAAAATCCTCATAGCAACATCATTTATCCATAAGCAATATAAAAACAATATGCTTCTTATGGATTCAAAAGAAATAAACAAAATTCACATTTTCAAAAGTCAAATCTCAAATATTCTTATAACACTTAGAAATCATATCAACTCAAGAAAAAGAACACAAATCTGCAATGCCTCAATCATATCTCATCTCCAATAACCACCACATCGAATCTCTATCCCTTATTCTCTAAGAATTTCCTCCAAGCATAATTCATTCAATGGTCCAGAATGATATAACCATTAATTATCAGCAGTAACCTCAATATACTCCGCTTACCACAACACCATTTTCCAATGGCTGGTTGTTTCCAATTCAAACCAATATGGCATGTATTTAACTTAAATTACTCATACTCTCACTTCAAAATAGATAAATTTCTACACATATACACATAGTCCTAGAACCGCCTAAACCAGGCTCTGATACCACTAAATGTAACACCCTCCGCCCAGTCCCGAGAGACCCGACGGCGGATGCCACATTCGGTGCCGGAGACACCGTCTTAACTTAACATATAAATCATAAAACTAAAATTATGAATTAGAAGTAATTGAGTATTCACAAGTTTAGCGAGTAAATTTTTTTTTATTTTTATAATAGCAATTTCATTTCATTTTCCTTGCATTTTTTTTATATACATTGGGAAAATTCCTACAGAAATATTGTAAGAATATCCTTTTAAAAACTGAGCTCGCCAAACATGTGAATACAAAATACTTCCAATTAAACTCTAAACTTCCAACATCTCCAAATAATCTTTATAACATAACAACACTTTTATACTTTCATAATTGAATAAATCCTCAATAGTATTTTAGATCCATCAATTAATTGCATTCATTATATCTATCAAGTCTTAATGAACTAATCATATCAACTGACTTCAAATATTTCATATTCAATCATTTAATAAATCTTATTCTTCTCTCCAAATTATACATCAAAATACTTTGTAATTACATACTTCAATTATATTTCAAATAACATAATATCTGAAAATGTAACAATTATACATGCCATCATTCTTCATTATATAAATCTCAATCGACTACTACCAAATTAGTCACTTCTGCTTTGATATTACTCTTCAAATCTTCAAGTAGCAACCACGATCTTCAACCTACGCGTGATAAAAATCGACGCGCTGAGTATAAAACTCAGTGGTGCTCATAATTCACATACTTACCAAAGTTGCGATGACAACTTACTTAAAAACAAATTTCATAAAATTATTTACAATCATAAATGCATTAAAATTCAACATACATTTCCATTTATAGCAAAACAAATAGCACATATACTAGTAATTAATAACATAAAGAATTTAATTCTTTATACCATAAATCCTTTACTTAAGACATTTTATCATCATAAATACTTTGGTTCCTTCAAATAAACTTAATTAATAACATAAATAATTTAATTCTTTCAAATCATAAATTCATTACTTAAACATTATACCAATACATATACTCTTTATTTTTAATACCATGTACCGAAATTATGCTTTGAAAATTCATTTGATAACATAATCAGTAATTTCCAAAGTAATGTTTACTAAAATAATATGATCTCATTCGTTTAATTGTATTACAGATATTTTCCATAGGGCTCGCATACACTTAGGAGAAAGAGAAGCAGATAGGTTTTCAGATCAGATTCAGAATGGCCTTAGGTCGCCAACCTTTTCAGAACATATAGAGCGCGTCCGCCCTAACAGAACAGAAGACACCCACGTGTCTAGCATATGATCATAGCTTCTTATCAGAATGGCATCAAATGCCGAGCATGCTCATCAGACAGAATAAAATCAAATCACGCATCAAATTCACACTAAGTATAGTAGAGCCCAAAATCCTTGTTTTAATTCTTAATTCATAACACTTATCATAAAACTTGTCTTATTCTTTAGTCTTCTTAAATTCATAATGTAAGCTTACTTTAGAACGTAGTAACTGAAAATTTCATCCTTAAACATAATTACTGAACATAGAAATTTCTTATCATATGAAATCATACATGTAAGCTTACTTTAGAACTTAAGTAACTCATATACTTCAACATAATTACTTAATATAGAAAATTTATCATAAATCCCTTTTCTTTTAAAACTTTCTTAAAGTCATAATGAAATCATATTTTCCTTATTCCAAATTCAAAGCACATACACCTTAAATACCCATTTCTTTGTTAAAACTCTAAACATATAAAAGTTATCAAATAATCATACTTATGTCATATATATAAAATAATTAAGTAAGCTTTACTACACCAAGGTGGTACCAAGGGGAGGAATTTCCTTCTCCAATCAAGCATGCTAACACAACTCTTATGCACAAAAGTATCAATTTCAGCCTCATCATGCATTATCTAAATCAATTTCACACCTTTCCAATTTATATCCATTTAAACATATCCACAACAACACTTTTCAAACTTATGTCTTATTTTTGTCAAATAAATCTTAAAGGATACAAAGAATGAAGAGAACTTCATCACACATAATTCATACCTTCATTTATCCAAATAAACCTATGATTCATGACATAGAAAATTTCCAGCATTAATATAACCTTGACCTTTGCTGGGTTTTTAAGACATAACTTAAGTTCTGTGTCTCCAAATTGAGTGATTTGATTCATTAGAAAGCTAAACAAAATACTACAAATGTTATGAAGGGACCACAGCCCAGATCAATCTTTAAGATGGCAAAAAAAAGCTAGGAACACAGACCAACAGTCCAGACCTGATTCAGCAGAACTAATTTCAATGTTTATCAAATTCTACTTATCCAGACACTCAAATCACACCAATCCAAAACCAGAGAAGTCTCAAGACACAGGGCAACAACTCTCATGAAGAACTCAGAACATAATCTTATCATTATAGTGGTCAAAAGGGCACTCAATTCAGTGATGCATGTAGCCCGTCATAACAGAGTCAGTTTGGGTGTTTCAGCCATAAGTTGAGCTATATATATCCAAATTGGACACAAGAGGATGGGTTGGAAAGCTAAGGAGACCTACAACTTTCATGAAGGACTCAGACACTAATGGGAAATGAAAGGGATCGAAAAACAGTCCTTAATCACACCCAATAACACTTTTTCCTAATTTCAGCTTACTTAAATCATACAAGGTAGAGATTTCTACCACATACTAAATACTCATCAAATATCATCTTAAGATAAATCCACAAATAATAACAAGAAAACTTAAGGCCTTATTCATCAATGGGTTCTGCCACTCTTGAAGAATGAAGAAGAAATTGTTTTCCTTATCAATTCAAATATAAGCATGCTTAGAAATCTCCCAAGAACACATTTATACCACCAAAATTCAATAATCAAATCATTTCATATAAAATTCCCAATTTTCACAAAATAGTATAAACTTCACAAAATCAAAAATTGAAACAAGATAAGAGTGTTTATGAACACTAACCTTAAACATAAGCTCTAACAAGCTTAAATCAAACTCTTGAAGCCTTAGTTTTCCCTTGTCTTTGGTAGGAAGTTCTCCACCCTTTGTCCTCCAAATTACTTGAAATTATTCACCAAATATCATTTCTCAAGCTTTAATCTCAAAGATTAAGTACTTAATCAAAGAATGGAGGATTTGATGGAGGAAGAAAAATTGAAGACCTAAAGGAGAGAAGAAGAAGAAGAAGAAGAAGAAGAAGAGAAAGGTCACGTAGGGAGAGGAAAAGGAAGAAAAGAGGGAGCTCAAAAAGGGAGGGACGAAAGGGAAGGGTCCGGGCACCAAAAGGGGAGGGCGAGGAGGGAGCAAGGAAGCAAGCGAATGGCGACAAAGAGGCGCCAAAGGAAAGGCCGGCAAAAGAGGAGGAGCGCCAGAAAAAGGCGGAAAGGGAAGCCGGAAAAAGAAGGCCGCGAAGGGCCGGAAGAAGAGAACACCAGCGCAAAGACTCCATAAAAATAATTTCTCTAATTCTTAATATATAACAACATAATTCACTATTCACTAATTCTCTAATTTCTCCAAAAAAATATTCATTACTTACTTTCTACCCATAAAAATAATGTATACATACTCCAAAAATAAAATAAAATATAACACATAGATAGTAATTTTTCCGGACCAAAATAATACTTATTCCCGGACCGATGGCACTATTCACAGACCGATAACTTACTATTTCAGACACAAAAAAAATGGGGCGTTACACTCATACTCATACAGAATGAACATAAGCAGATTTGATCGTGGCCTATGTTAGCGCCACCCCCATCACATACTCGTGGCCTATGAAAGCACCACCGTGGCCTATGAAAGCACCACCCCCAATCACACAATCGTGGCCTATGAAAGCACCACCGTGGCCTATGAAAGCACCACCCCATCACACAAATAAGTGCGTCCGCCTATTTATAAGGGTTGATAACCCTAGCATATGATCATAGCTTCACAATAAGAAATCCATCTCATCATACTACGTCTCAATCATGCATAGTAGAGCCTAAATCAAAAGCTTCTTTCACAAAAGCAATAATTCTTAATCAAAACCTCTTCATTTAGTACTCATCAGTTCAAATATTTTACTCAAAACACTATAAATGTATATATACTTAATATAATATAAAAGTACATAAATCAAGAACTTTTCAGCATTGTTATAAACTTGACCTTTGCTGGGTTTTTAACACATAATTTGAGTTATGGGTCTCCAAATTGAATGAAATTAGATTCATTAGAAAGCTAAGCCAAAATGCTACAAATGTTCAGAAGGGACCACAGCCCAGATCAAAGAGTAAGATAGCAAACAAAAGCTCAGAAACAGACCAACAGATCAGACCTGATTCAGCAGAACCAAGTCCAATGTTTCTTGAATTCCTACTTCACCAAACACTCAAATGAAACCAATCCAGAACGAGAGAATTCTCAAGACACAGGGAAACAACTTTTATGAATAACTCAGAACCTAATAATGTCATTATAGTGGTCAAAATGGGCACTCAATTGAGTAATACCTGGAGCCTGTCACAACAGAGTCAGTTTGGGTGTTTTAGCCATAAGTTGAGCTATGTATCGCCAAATTGGACACAAGAAGATGGGTTGGAAAGACAAGAAGTAAAGATAAAATTTTATGAAGAACATAAGACGTTATTTGGCCATTTATGTGGTCAAAATGGACAATGATTTCGGATATACTGGTAAGACACCATAACAGAACCAGTTTTGGTATTTAAATCATAAGTTGAGCTACAAGTACTGGAATTAGACATAAAAATATGTTTTGGAAAGCTAAGAAATAGAGCTGCAACTTTCATGAAGAAGTCAGAAACAGATGGGGAGTATAAAGGGGTCGAAAATGAGTTCTAATCTCACGGCAGAACATATCTAACATGAATTCAGCAAGTTAACCAATACATACAAAATTCCCAAAATTCATTCAAAAGCCTAACCATGTAAAACAACTTAAACAAGTGAAAGTATAATTGCACTAACCTTCAAACCAAGCTTTAACAAGCTCAAGCTTTGGTCTTGCCCTTATCCTTGGTGGAAGGCTCTCCACCCTCTACATGTAAGACACTCAAAATCAAACAAAGAAAACACAAACAAAAGAAGAAGTGGAGCATGATTTAGCATGTATATGCTAAAGAAAACTCTAAACCCCAACATAAATACCTTATCCTAAAATCACTTACCAAGTAGGAAAAATCACCAAATTCCTTGAAATTAGTCACCAAATATTACTTCTCTAGCTTCAATCTCTAATATGTCTTAATTAACTCAAGTTGTATGGGTGATTTTGATGTGTTTACTAAGGAAAAATTGAAGAAGAAGAAGAAGAAGAAGAAGAAGAAGAAGACGTAGGAAAAGAAGAAGAAGGATAGTGTTGCCCAATTAATGGAGGAGATAATGATTTACTCCATAAAAATTGGATGGCTAGGATTGAATGTAAATCTAATCTAATGGCTACAAATATTCTCCAAATTAAATTCCTTCAAAATATTATGTAACACAACAAAATTCTCAAATTTACTCCATAAAAATAATTCTTTGAAGTTCCTTAATTAATCTAACACCATTTCAAATTTCATCCCACAACTATTGCCTCTAATTTCCTTCATTAATATCACACCTTAAGTCACTACGCACTAATTCTCTAAAATTCTCCAAAAATATTCATTACTTACTTTCTACCCATAAAAACCATGCATGCATGCTCCAAAAATGTGATAGAACCTATTACCTAATATAATAATTTTTCTAGACCAAAATAATACCGACTCCCGGACCGATAGTACTATTCACAGACAGATAAACTACTATTTCAACACAGAAAAAAATAGGGCGTTACATTTGCACCTAATTTATACATATAATAATTATATCTAAAAATATTGAATTTTTATATTATCTTTGTAAAATTAATAAAAAAATATGAAAAAATAAATTATAAATAATCATTCTAACGGCTATGTTTAACGAGTAACAACATGCGTCGCACGTTCTTGAACACTAACGTGCGTGTGTGTATATATATATATATATTTTTCTTTTTTTTTCTCACAAAAATATCTATCTCTTAAAATTTATATGATATTAATAGAAAATTAATGGGTATACAAATTATTAAATAACTTGATAGTTGTTACTGATTTTTCAATAAAAACTATATCTATCTATTAAAACTAAAAGTTATTTCTTGATCTATATATTTTTATTGGAAAATTTATTTTTTCAAAATTTATTTTTTCAAAATTTATTTAATATTAATAGAAAAATAGTAGATATATATAAAATGTTAAATAAGTAGATAATTATGATTTTTTTAAAAAGTCATTTCTATCTATTAAATTAAAAAAATTATATATATATATAATATTATATATTATATATATATAATGTTTTAATTTTCTCTTATTAAAAATTTTTAATATTTACCATTACTGATTTATTTAATGAATCAAGTATAGTTTCATTATTTTTTTCCTAAACAATTGATAATTTATAATAGTTTTAAATAATAATATAATTAACTACAATAATTATTACAATAATATTTAAGAAGTGCAATTATCGACTAGTGCATATATATTTGTGCAACTTTTTAGGCAAGTTATTCTTATAATTGGGCCATATATCTTATATTATTATTTTTATTTTATTTTTATAGACAAATACAAAAAGTTTGATATTTATAGTTATTTTTATGTTTAACTGATAGCATTAAGTTGAGATTAAAATTTTGACAAACTAATTACGTTTAAACTTTGACAAACCTATGGCTACCTATGTAACATATTACTTAATCTTCATAGCTATGTGTATATATATATATATATACCTCATGACCTATATAAAATTATTTAGAACTTTAAAATATTATAAAATAAATTTTAATATCATTAAATTATTATAAATAAATATTATTTCAGATTTAAATAAAAATTTTAATATCATAAGAATGATTGTTTAAATATTCAAAGCTAAAAGTAGTAATGTACAATAATATTTGATTATATAATTTAAATTATTATATAATACATAGTCTAATTATGTATGCTACTAGTCAAAAAATAGTAATATACAATAATATTTGATTATATAAATTTAAATTATTATATAATACGTAGTCTAATTATGTATGTGAAACACCCCGTAATTTTATTTTCGAAATTTTAGAATTTTTAATAAATCAAAAAAAATCTGAATTTGTGACGGTATAGGCTGTAAGTACCGAGCAATTTCAATCTGGGCCTAAATGGTGAGTTGGGCTCAAGCCCAAAACACATTATCGGAATTACCGGGTTAAGAACCTTTAGAAATTTTGTTTAACTAGATTTGGAGCCCTAACTATTAATGTATTTTAAATATGAAAATGTGATTGTGGTTACTACATGAATTAATTATCTTAAAATCTAATATTATGATTATTAATATTAATATTAAGTAAATTGAAGAAATGTTATAGAACCTAATTAAAATAATAAAAATAAATATACGTAATATATATATATATATATATATAATATATATATATATATATATCAAATCGATTCTGTAAACCAGGTGAGAACCCCGTAAACCAAGCAAGGTCGGGCCAAATCGTTGAGTTGGACCAAACCGGCTCGAATCGAACCGAAATGGCCCAGAACTCTCTAGACCCATCTTCTCCTCTCTTTTTCTCTCTTCCTCTCTTCTTCTTCGCGCACGCAAGGAGCAGCGCCGCTCCTCCTCCCTCTCCTCGTTTCCGGCCACCGCTCAACGAAAGTTAGGTGGCAGTCGACTCGTCTAGTGCTGGTGGTCATGTCTCCAGAGTTGTTCTCCTTGACTCGTGCTCACCAAATACCGGCAATCCACACCATTTCCAGCAGCTTCAAGGCGAGGGACATGCCTTGATCGACTCCTCTCTTCCCAACGAGTCTCTTTCTTCCATCAGTTTCGGCGACAAAGCTTGCTTGAGGAAAACGCCATGAACGGCAGTGGCGAAGCCACTGTTAGGGCCATTTCCGGAGAAACAAGGCTCAACCAGTCCAAATTGATCACGGATCCGGAGTCCCCATGAGATTTCGAGTATTTTGGTATATATGTTGTAAAATTCTGGGCAAAAGTCGCTTTTCCGGTAACCGTGCACGGCGATGGCTGTGGCGGTTCGGTGACCGGCCGGCGAAACTCCGGCGAGGCTCCAAGAGGCAGAATGATCTCCTCTTCGCACGGGTCGTGGAATCGTTGCCCGATTTTCAATCTGTACGCCCTAAGACTTAATTCTTAATTTTTGTATAAATTCTGAATTAGTTAATTAATGAATCTAATTGAGTAATTAAGTAAATTAAAATTGAATCATAAGAAAATAGGTTATTGGAATAGCCTAAATATATGTAGAACATTTTTAGTCCTTCGTAAATAAATTAAATTGATTAGTGTGCGGATTTTTGCGATAGCCGAATATGTTTAGTTAATTGGCTTAGGATTTTAGAATAATGTAATTGTAAATTAGTTTAGAGTATTGTCAAATAAATTTCATGAACTATAATCAGAACTAGAAGATTTGACATGAAAATAAGAATTCTTAGTTATTATTTGTGTGAGTTGATTATTTGTTGATGCAAGAGCTCAACGGATGTTGGGTTATGAATGTGGCGGATGAGAAGTGTTGTTGTGAGTTGCCCGACGGATGGCCTGTGTGCATTGATTGATAAATATATAATATATTGTGATATTTAAACAGGTAGATAGTCCGACTTTTAGGGGAGATGTTGCCGAAATTTCAATAGAATCTAGACTAATTTTAATTAATAACATAATAAGTAAGCTTATTTAGATAATTTCTATAATTTGATACATAATAAATAAAGTGCTTTAATTGCTTTATCATTATCATTATTATTCATTCAATTATTTATTTATTTTCATTATCATTGTTTATTGTTATTATTATTTATTTTATCGTTGTTGTTTATTGTTAATATTATTTATTTAATTATTAATTGCATTTGAGAATGGATGTCTAATTGTGCATTGCATTACGATGTTCAACTGATCAATATGTCTGCATTTAATTGCAATGTTGATTAATTGTGTTGTGATAATGCTATGCTGTTTGTGTGGAATTGGGATGAAGTGGGTCACCATGGGTTTGTGAGACCGTTACCGTTATATGGATCCTAATTATGATTACCGTTAGCGGGTAAATGGGAGATCGGCGCCCCGTGT
>NW_028322383.1:0-50880 GCF_041381405.1 Jatropha curcas | reverse complement strand
AAATGTTGTAATTGATTCAATCTAGATAAAGATTATCCATATCTCTCACAGTTTTATTGTTCATTTGTAGACTGGCATAAGTGCAAAGGCACAGAGGAAGCTTGGGAGATCAAAACAGCTCGTGCTTTTGGTCAACGCCTTTCACAACAATGGGAACAAAGTCATTTGTTGTTGGAAAAAGTATGGAAAATCTTGACGAGGACTTCGAATATGAGACCTACAATACAGTTGATGATGCGAATGGGAAAGATGATTTTGTTGGAGCTTAAGTAGATTTTGCTGTGATGTGGGAGTAAACTCATGCTCCTCCACCCTTCTTTTCAGAACATTTAGGGAAGGATTGCTCTATCCAAAAGCCAAGATTGTATACCATTAGATGGTGAATTGGCAAGAAATTTTGAGTCTTTGATTTTTTGCATCATCCAATTGTGAAAGTGTTAGTTGCGGCCTAATAATAACTATAACACTGAAGATGCCTTTCTCAGTCATGATAAATTATGTTTGCTATTATAATTTATCTCCGTAAATTGAAGTTCAGAGCATATAACACAAAGGACAGGTTTAGAGTTCAAGAACTCTGTTTGGATCCATGGAATTTAATCCATGAAAATTTCATGGATTTATCCGTTTCCTTTCTTTGTGTATACGAATTCATGAATTTAGCTTTCTTGGGAATGTATTGTCAGATACTGAAAAATTACATTTTCTAGTCATTTTTCATGTGATTTCAACTGTCAAATTCTTTCTTCTCTCTAAATAATATTTGGTAAATGCAATATGCTGGGAAAAATAAAATTGGTTTCTAAATTATAATCTAAGTCAATACATGAGAATCTTTTTTTCAAAAATTAACTATGAATTTTTGAACTTTTAATTTTATTAACACTTTAATCATTTGGTTCAAAATACTCTATTGATTGTCAACTGATTGAAAATTTTGTTCTAACTTGATTTTTAAATTATAATCAAACTAACTATGAAATTATTAAATTATTATATGTATCCATTTACATGTTGGGTATTTTAGATAGAAAGATAGAAAAGTGTTGGTAGATTCATTTTAAAGTTTTCATTAAGGATGGAAGTGAGGTGAACCTGCTATTTAAATTACCTATATCTAAATCCGTTTAAAAATTCCGATACTTATATCGATTATAACTCATTTAAATTTCTTTGAAATACCTATACACAGCCATTTAAAATTTTAACACACACATCCACACCCATCCAACTAATATCCAAACGCACCTTAAATGGGTTGGAGTACATAAGATACCCACAAAAATCTATTTTACTTATTTATGCAATACTTCACTAGTCTGTTATAGTTAATTTTCGCATAGTCCTAAAAGATAGATATGAAAAATAAACGATAGGACTATAAAATGAAAAGTATGAATGAAAGATAATTCTAAAATTCTAGTAGTTTGATACATTTTTTAAGTAATTAATTTTTTTTAGTATTTGATGATATTAGTGATTGGAGCTTTAGGTTTGAATTTTAATTTATTTTAATTTTAATAAAATACCCATATATATATATATATATATATATATATATAAATTTTTACTTGAATTTTATTATATTTAATAAATATTAAACTATACAATGAGTTTTGGTGGGCAGAAGGTACCATAACTTTACATCCACCTCCAACACAAACTTAATAAAGATAATCAATTTGATACTCATATATTTAATCAATACCCAAACCTGCTTTAAAAAATTTTTTAGGTTGGGTACCCCCACGAAACCTCAACTTGCTTCCATAGCTAGCTTTCATGTACTATTTTGACTATAATTGTATTTTTTTCCTAAAATATAAATATAATTTTGCATACAAAAATTAATTTCGTTGGATCAAATATAACTAAAACAAGTAAACAGCTAGGACTAAGCATGTAGGTCAATCCGATAGACAAACACGAATTTAGGCACTCAAAAAAAAAAAAAAAAAAAAAAAAAAAAAAAAAAAAAACCAACGGACGAGGTTACTCGTCACAAGAGTTGATACAAAATCCTTCCTGAACCGGACCGAACGTACTCGGTCTTCTGTGGGCTTTTTTGTTAGGCACAACACAAAGAACACCTGTATTTCCAAACAAAAGTGGGTTTTAGAGTGAGAGCGAGTCACTGAAACAAAAGCATCAGGAGCAGAAACAAAAGACACAAAGTAGAAACAACTATAAACAGATCAATTTTACTTTCGATAATACAATTTCTCAATCAATCAAGCTCTTCTTTTCGCGGTACGATCTCCTCTCTCTTGCTGCTTTCGCTGTCAATGTACAATGAAAAAAAAAAAAAAAAAGAAAATAACTAATTTCGCTTTCTACTTTTGTTTCGTTGTTTCCTTTGCTATTGCGGTTATCCGCTTTCGATTTTGCTGCTCAGGTCAGCTTCTAGGGTTTTCTTTTCTGTAATATATTTGATAGTTTCTTTTCGTTGGGTTGATGGTAACTATTTAGGGTTTCGAATGATTTTGTTCTAAGTTTTGTAGAAAAATCGAATGATTTTGTTTCAGCTGAGTTGATTTTGTTTTTTTATTTAACTTGTGTTGCTTATATAGCCATAATGTGCGTGTTTTTTCCTTAAAAAGTTTTTGAGTTCTTCTTGGTTATGTGTTGATTCCTTTTCTATTCGTTAGAAGAAACACCAATGCTTGCTTGTGCTCCCATTTTGTGTTTATTTACACCTTTGCTTTTGTTGGGTTCATTGCTTGTGCCATCATCAAGTGTGGAATGGAGGATTTTTGATTTATTTATTGTTTTTCTTTGCATTCCTTTCTGTTCTACAAGCAACCATATATGGGGATATGCAGCTGCATAATTCTTGCAATTCCTTTTTCCTTTCTAGGTTGTAATATCAAGGGAGCATTAAAATCAGGTTTGAATTCTGAGAACACTGCAAGCATAGTTGCCAAAGATGGCGAATTTGCAAATTACTGGTATTCTGGAAAAGGTACTGCCCAATTCAGTTGTTTAATTTTTGCACACGTGCATCTTGTTCTTCTATGTTTTATAATTATGTATTCTGGAAAAGTTACTGTCCAATTCAGTTTTTTAACTTATGCACGCATGTGTATGTATTAATTTGTATTCTACATCCTCTGTTGCTTCTATGTTTTATGATAGTATGTCATATCTACTGGAGGTTTAGCATTGTGCAAAGACAATTTTGCTCCTTTGTGATGAGATCCTTGCTCCTTTATACTATTTTGGCTGGTGGTGGCTGTTAATTATATGAAGCTTTTCTCTTTATGTCATTCAATTGATTTTGTTCCCTTTATTTGCAGATGACGGGTAAGGATAAAGATTACAGATATATGGCAACATCTGACTTGCTGAATGAGTTAAACAAGGAGACATTTAAAGCTGATACTGATTTGGAGATAAAGCTGTCAAATATTGTTCTGCAGCAACTTGATGATGTGGCTGGTGATGTCTCTGGATTGGCTGTGAAGTGGTATTCCTTTCTTTGCAATTATTAGATTTTGAGGATGTGACTAATCGAACTGAATATTTGAAATTTATGATATTATTTTCTCAACTGGCTTTATGTAATTTCAAAATCTTTTCTTTTGATAAATGTTGAAGCCAATGAATGTCTCTTTGGATTCTGTTCCCACCAATATCATGATTTATCTTTACAGTACTTTTCCCTTGTCTGGGCTGTGGTATTGCAGTCTTGCCCCATTGGTGAAGAAGGTTAGTGAGCCATGAGTTGTAGAGATGACTAATAGGCTTTGTGATAAATTGCTCAATGGCAAAGATCAACATCGTGACATTGCAAGCATAGCTTTGAAGACAATTGTGTCTGAAGTTACAACACAATCTCTTGCTCAATCCATTCTTATTTGTCTATCTCCACAGTTGATAAAAGGAATAACTAGTCCAGTGAGTTTCTAATGGAAATGTTCTACTGATTCATCATTTTGAGGCCTCATGCATAATTTTTTCCTGATTCTTTTCTGCCTCAGGGAATGAGCACAGAGATAAAATGCGAATCTCTTGATATTCTATGTGATGTGCTCCATAAATTTGGAAATTTGATGGCAACCGACCATGAGTTGCTTTTAAATGCACTTTTCCCAGTTGAACTCCAATCAAGCCAGTGTCAGAAAGAAGACCGTTTCTTGTATTGGTATGATCAAGATAATTTGTTTTAATTTTCCAAAGATGTGTTTTTTGAAGGCATTTAACCAATAGTGTCAGTTCATAGTTTCTATGCTTGTTTCCCCTTTTTGTGTTAAACAAAAAGATCTAGTGCCAGTTTGGTTAAACTATTAATCTTTATTGATCAGTGTTTAAGCCTGCAACTGCTGGAGCAAGGCATTTGGTAAACGAAAAAACAGGAGCTAGTGATTGCATTTTTAACTGCAAGTTTGACATTTATAACAAGAATTTATACAAGAAACTAGCTTTTGGATTGAAATCTCAAGATTCAATCTCTTGGATTGAAAGCTAAAGATTCTAGCTTGCGGATTCAGAATCTAGCTCTTTATAAAAAAATACCATTCAACTAGCAAAAGTTTACTGAAATACTTGCTAACAGTCTTAAAATAACATCAGTTGCATATATGAATTCTTGTGTACAAATAAAAAATAACTCAAGTTACATATGTATATGTGTGTGTATATGTACTTATAGCTATATACATAAAGAAAAACTGTATCTATTTATATGTGCTAAATACAGAATACTGTTGAAATATTAGATATAGCTGATTGAAAGTGAGCCAACCTTCCAAATGGTTAGAAAGTTTTGTTCCAAAAGTTTAGGGAACCTTTATGTGGTCTGCAGTCAACTGTGGCAGTTAGAGGTTCTAATTTATTGCAAAGTGTGAGTAGGACTGGTATGAGTTTGCATTAGCTGCTAGGGTGCCATTATGAGGACTAGACATGTTATTCACAAGTTGGTGATTTATCCTGCACTTTTAGTTCTCAATTTGGACAATTCTCTCAATGCATGAACAAAGAGAGCAGATAGGTTTTTGGAATGGATTATGTTCTTCATTTTATGAGATTTGCAATTAAGTATGACATGGTGGTTTGGATGTCTGTTTTGGGCTGCAACTTTAAATGAGAGATTCAATTTTCTGTCAACAAGAAAGGAAATTTGGCATGCCAAATATTTTCTCTTTTTCAGTATCTCTTGCTTCAAGCTTGTCAGATGATTTATTGGCGAAGGCAACAATTGAAGTCGTTCAGAGCTTAAGAAGTAAGGGTGTAAAGCCTGAAATGACCTGTACAAACATTCAAATGATTGGTGCTTTAAGGTAAGCTACACTGCAATTGTTAGTTTATACTTTTTCCCTTTTCACTGTCCTGTGGGTATGTTTTGAAGAAAGTACACGATCTTCATGAAAAGTTAAATTTTGCATTATTTTGTGATCACTGGAGCTAGAACTTAAAAGAGGTTGGATATGATATCCAACATGCCAGTATCTATGCATGTGCTTGTGGTGTAATCTTGGGATTTTCAGTGCTGCAAAAAGTGAAACTTAGAGCTTTATGCTTTAGATTTCAATAATCATATTAATTGTCCAGTCATCCTTCAACGTATAAACCAAAGTATGGTTGTGCTCACAAATGTTGCTTTATGGTTTTTTAGCTGTGCTGTCGGTTACCGATTTGGACCTCATCTTGGAGACACTGTGCCAGTTCTGATTAATTACTGCACAAGTGCCTCGGAGAATGATGAGGAGCTTCGTGAATATAGCTTGCAGGTGCTGTATATCTGCCCACTCATTTTTTTTTTCCCTTGATTTATTTTCATAAAATGCCTTATTAGCTTGTTAAATCATAACTGTGCTCTCAACTATTAAATTTTAACTGTAGGCACTGGAAAGTTTTCTTCTCAGGTGCCCCAGGGACATTTCTTCTTATTGTGATGAAATTCTTCATCTTACTCTAGAATACCTACGTTATGATCCAAACTTCACTGATAACATGGAAGAGGATACTGATGATAAGAGTCATGAAGAAGAGGAGGATGAGTATGTTTTCTGCAAAGTATGTGAGTTGATGAATAATGCATGTCCTTGATGAACTTGTTACTTAGTTCTGGTCCTTCTTTGTTTTTGCGGTGAGAGTGCAAATGAATATACTGATGATGAGGATGTCAGCTGGAAAGTTCGAAGAGCAGCTGCCAAATGCTTAGCATTAATCGTTTCTCGTCCTGAGCTGCTCTCAAAGCTTTATGAGGAGGTATATATGCATTATCTTGTCAATCAATTTCTTGATATCATCCTACGTGGTGGCTTAGCTGGACTTTTGATTGATTCATTGCTTTGAAACTGAATATAAGCTTCAAAATGGGTGTCTTAAAAGATTTACCTCTTTTGACATATGATATATTCATGAGATTATGTCCTGATTTGTCTGATAAATGGGTTTCCTTTACAATTTCAAGATCTGGGATTAATATCATTGAACATTCAATTATCTTTTTATACAGGCCTGTCCTAAACTGATTGATAGGTTTAAAGAAAGGGAGGAAAATGTCAAGGTGGGCTGGGATCAATCAATTGTTGGTGTTTAGTTACTTTTACTCTGGCTAGTAATCTGATTATGTTTTGATACAGATGGATGTGTTCAATACATTCATTGAGCTACTACGTCAAACTGGAAATGTTACAAAAGGGCAGATTGATATAAATGAATCGAGGCATGTATCTGATGTGTTTCAAATTTCTCTACATCTCTCTTTTTGACTTGAAATTTACATTACATTGAGTTTGAATGTCACATGGTGCCCTTTTGAGGCATTTCTTGTTGCTGTTATTTGCTTTTCATTTGTTCTATATTTATCTATCTAGTTTATTCTATGATTTCAAAACCATCCTGAATATTAGAACTTCTAATACATAAAGGTGAATTTCAAATTGACTTTGATGGTTTAGAGAAGCCACTGGGAGGAAAGCGTGGAACCATATTTTATGCTTGAATTTAGATATTTAATAAAATGGAATTATTTCATTTGCAATTTATTTCTTGTTTTAAGAGTTGTCTTTTGTTGAATTACTTATATGCTGCTGTTGTAGAGCCAAAGGTGGTTATTGAAGCAGGAAGTGCCAAAGATTGTTAAATCTATAAATAGGCAGCTTCGCGAGAAATCTATCAAGAGAAAGGTAGGGATTGGCCAAATCAGTCATGTATTTAGTGTGTTCATTAGCTTATAATGTTTCACAACTATAGTTGACAGCATCTCATTTGCCTGCAGGTTGGTGCATTTTCTGTTCTGAAAGAACTTGTGGTCGTCTTGCCAGACTGCCTAGCAGATCGCATTGGATCACTCATTCCAGGAATAGAGAAGGCATTAAATGTAAGTAAAATTGCTTAGAGGTGATTATCCATGGTCGCTTAATTTCTTACCCGTAGTTAAAGTTATTGTTTTTTGCTTTTTTGATTCTTCATGTCACCATATCTAGTACAAATCTTCAACCTCGAATTTGAAGATAGAAGCTCTTATATTTACAAGATTGGTATTGGCATCACATTCTCCTCCTGTGTTCCATCCTCAAATAAAGGTAACAGCAATGATTCTTCCTGTATATCTTCATTGTACTTTTTATCAAAACTAGTATATATATATATATATATATGTATATCTAAAAATCCTTGTCTTGTTACTGGTGAGTAGGGTTGAACTTAGTTTTATGTGAATTGTCTCCTTTAAATCTATAGGCTTAGTTATTGCATCTCCTTTAATTGAAATTGACCTAAGTGTTTACATTTTAAATTGCTTAAAAGTTCACCATGTTCATTAAATAAAGGATAAAAATGCTGAACTTTTAAGCAATTTAAAATGTAAAACTTAGGTCAATTTCAATTATATAAAACCACTTTTCTTACACGATTAATGTTAAGGGAAGATTCTAATCAAGCTTTTTGGAAAGAAAAATTCTTAGCTGGTTTACCTTACTTCTTAGGCGAAAAAGTTAGGAATTATATTAAACACCAATATGGTAATCCAATTCCCTACAATAAATTAACTTATGGTCAATTAATAAGTATAATTCAAAAGAAGGATTACAGATTTGTCAAGATTTAAAACTTCAAAAGACTTTAAAATCTGAATTAAAAAAGACTAAACAAGAATTAGGAAGTTTTTGTCAACAATTCAATTATAGTATAACCCCTACTCAGCAATGTAGTGGTCAATGTTCTAAACCATCAAGTTCTAGGAAACACTATAAAAAACATTATAGATCTAAGCCTAGTAAAGAAGACTATTATCGTAAAGATAAAACTAAACATTATAAGAATCTAAAAATAAAAGACCATATAAAAAGTCTGAAAAAATTTCATACAAGGATTTAACTTGTTATAAATGTGGTAAGAAAGGACACACATCAAAATTTTGTAAATTCAATAAGAAATTGCATGAATTAAAATTAGAAGATGATGTTAAATAAAATTCATGAATTGTATCTTACTTCTGATACATCAGATTCTGAGATACAAGAAAGTGAAAATCAAATTGATGAACTTGGTTCAACAACTAGTTCTTCCGAAAAATCAATAAATATGTTAACTAAAGATCAGAATACACTCTTAGAAGTAGTAAAAACTCTCACAGATAATGATCTTAAAAAGTCAACTTCTTAAAAAATAATTCAAAGTTTTGAAGAAGATAAAGAAGTTTAAATTAACATACCTAAAATTCAGACTAATACTTATGATTTAACTACTATATTAAATAAAAATAAAAAATTGGGAGACAAAACTAACATTAGAAGATTTGCATAAAGAAATTAAAGTATTAAAAAATGAAGTCAAAGACTTAAAACATCAGGCACAAGTACATAATGAAAAAATAAACAATTAGAAACCCAGTTGGTATCTAGTTCCTCTTCTGATGAACCAGATGATAAAATCACAGATGGAATAATGAGATAAATGAAGATGAAGAAATAAATCCACATTTTCTTTTTCTTTTACAAGAAATAACATCTAGAAAATATTTAGTAAAATTAACTTTACAAATTTCACATGATTTATAGTAAATGGTATAGCTTTATTCGACACAGGAGCAGATTTAAACTGTAATAAAATCTGATTTAATACCACATAGATTTTGTCAGGAAACCCATGAAAACCTAACTACAGCAATAAGTCTAAATTAGAAATTCTTGGTAAAATTGAAGCAGATATTTGTAAATAAGTGAGTTTTTTTAGAAATTAAAACATATTTCTTACTTTCACCACAGATAATATATGGTAATCTTAGGAACACCATTTATAAACCTCATTACACCATATTCTGTAAAAGAAGATTGGTATTAAATTTAAAGTAAAAGGAAATAAAGCTAGGTTAGAATTTACTGGAAAAACCTAGGAGAAAAAAATTTAAATTTATTAAAAGCTCATTCTATTAAAAACTTTGGAAATTAAATTCTTTAATAAAATCTAAAGAAGAAGAATTAAATAATTTGAGAAATCATACATACCTCCAAAGGATTAAAAATCAACTCGAAGATAAAGATATTCAAACTAGAATTAGTAATTAAGAGCATTTATGGAACAAAAACTATGTGCAGATCATCCCCATGCATTTTGGAAACGTAAACAACACATGGTAGATTTACCTTATGAAAAGGACTTTGATGAAAGTCTATTACAACTAAAGCTCGGCCTATTCAAATGAGCCCTGAACTCATAGACCATTTGTCGAAAAGGAAATTCAGGATTTAGAAAGTAAAAAATTAATTAGCAAATCCAGAAGTCCTTGGTCCTTGTGCAGCTTTTTATGTCAATAAAAATGCTGAAATAGAAAGAGGAGTACCTAGATTAGTAATTAATTATAAGCCATTAAACACAGCTTTAAATGGATAGGTATCCATTACCTAATAAAAAAGATCTATTAAAACAATTGTATAATGCAACATTTTCAGTAAATTTGATATGAAATCTGGTTATTGGCAGATCCAGATTCATCCTAATGCAGATATAAAACAGCATTCACAGTTCCTTCGACAATACGAATGGAATGTAATGCCTTTTGGATTAAAAAATGCTCCTTCTGAGTTCCAGAGGATCATGAATGATATATTTAATCCCATAGTAAATTCTGCATAGTGTATATTGATGATGTTCTAGTTTTTAGTAGAACATTAGAAGAACATTTTAGACACTTAAACAAGTTTTGCACGGTAATTGAAATGAATGGATTAGCATTAAGTAAAACTAAAATGGACTTATTTAAAACTAAAGTTAGGTTTTTAGGCCACTATATAGAACAGGGTATTATCCAGCCCATAGAACGAGCTATGGTTTTTGGGACCAAGTTCCCTGATGAATTAACCAATAAAACCCAACTTCAACGTTTTCTTGGATGTTTAAACTATGTTATAGATTTTATCCAAACCTCAATTGCATGATAAAACCATTACATGATAGGCTTAAGAAAAATGCTGGCCCATGGACAGGCCCAGCATACACAGTTAGTAAAAAAGATAAAGGCCTTAGTAACAGATATTCCATATCTTTATATCCCTGATCCAACAGCTTTTAAAATTGTTGAAACAGATGCTTCAGATGTTGGATATGGCGGTATTTTAAAACAAGTAATTAATAGTAAAGAACGTATTATTCAGTATACGTCTGGTCATTGGAACCCAACTCAAATGAACTATTCTACTATTAAAAAGGAGATTTTAAGTATAGTAATTTGCATAAACAAATTTCAATCTGATTTATTAAATAAAAAATTTTTACTTCGTATTGATTGTAAATCTGCAAAAGATGTTTTACAAAAAGATGTCAAAAATCTGGCTTCTAAACAAATTTTTGCTAGATGGCAAGCTTTACTTAGTATATTTGAATTTGATATTGAATTATTCAAGGAGATAAAAACAACAATCCAGACTTTCTGACTCGAGAATTCTTACAGAACGATGGGCAGGAAAAAGGATAAGGGCAAAGCCCCTAAAGAAGAACCTGCATCACCTACTAAAGCTCTTTCTGAGCATTCAGAAGATTTACCTAAAACCCTAGACACTAAAATTTCTCCAGATCTTAAAAAATGGATTGAACAGTTAAGTCAATCCCCTGAAGTGTTTAAGGCGTTACAAAGTATAGCGTCCTCTTCCACAGAGGCGCCAGGTATGTCTTCTACACCTAAAGCGATCGTACCCGTTCATGGTACGGCTAGTCTGTCTCAAACGGTAGACAGTAAAGACTTATCAAATCCGTTGATGGCTGTGGGTTTGCCAAAAATCCAGTATACTCCAAGTATACATAAATGGTTTGTTAAAAATCATTTTGATTATGAAATTGAGATTGAGGATGGATATAACAATATTAATTCTTGGTCTGTTTTAAAACAATATTATCCTGAGGATTGGTATTTTCCTCCAACAGATCTCTCAAAACCTCAGGAATATTATCACAATATTCTTTTGGATACAGGCTCCGTAAAATTAAACATAATTATGATTCAAAAAATAAATCGATTATTTTGTATTCTTCACTTAAAATCCACAGAATTCTTCATCCAAGGATTGGCCTAAACCCTCTCTTATACACCTGTACAATTTAAAGTTTTATATAAACATGTCCACAGTACTGTTTATAATTATTTTGATTACCGTGATGCATGGGAAGAGTTTTTGCTATTCAAAATCCACTGCTACGCATTCATGGTTAATCTATTTTGATACTTCATTCCGTACCGCCTGTAGAGTGCCTAACTGGTTTAAAAGATGGTGGCAAACAAGGGGTATTTCCAATGAAATTCTCCCTCCTCCAATTCAGGCCTTATATCAGTATTTTAAAGCCCATTATAACCTAGTCCTGCGGAAGCCCATATTCCTTCCCTTATGTATTATTGTATGGCCTTCTTCACGCCCTGGGTATATCAATGGTATTTGGACACTCAGTATGCCGTAGGAACATATCAGATTCCTATATTGGTAAAACGGCACAAGATTAAATGGTGGGGATCATTCAAAAACTCTACCACGGAACTTAAAATTGATCTTTGGATACGTGATAAATTAAAACAGGTCTCTCCATTAACCTATGCAACCACTTCTTGCATTAAAGGATCAACCGACTTTCGGAATCCAAAAAGCACAGTGCCAAGCAAGGTTAGCTGCTGCTAAAACTCCGGATGAGTATAAAAGAATCTGTCAAGAAATGCTTCAGCATCTTTCAACAGATTCTGATTCTCCAGTAAAACCCTCATCAAGTAAAAAGCATGCAGACTGTTCCAGTAAAATATCTAAATCAAGCAAACAGAGGTGGGCTGACATGGCTTCCTCTTCTTCATCAACATCATTCCCACTGTCCTCCAACGAAGATAGTGATGATGAGACTTTTGAATCCATTATAGTCAAAAGTAAAGCTGATACGGCAAAAGAAAAATTAAAGCAAAAAAGCAAAGTAAAGAAAAAAGAAAAGAAAAAGAAGGACCCATCGTCCTCATCTGAGTAAAAGGCAGGTGAAACCTCATTTCACCATCACTTTCTCTCCAGGTAAAAACAAACATGTGACGGCTACAGTAAAATCAAGTGGAAGACAATTCACTGTTCATCCACAGTAAGGTCACACTATTCAAGATTCGATGGCAGACCAAGAACTGTTCATCTACAGTAAAAGAAGCATAGTAAAGATTCTTTTCTATGTTATTTAAAGGGAGCCTTTCCTCTTGTGAAGGCATAAGCTTGAATAACCAAATATTCTAACTCTCTCATCCTCTCCCCTAAGAGTTCTTTGTAAGCATTCAACGTTCGAAGTCTGGATTGTAAACTTTAAACTTGTAAGTTTAAATTTGAATTTCATATTTAAATAAAGGTTATTTATTTAAATTTATAAACTGCTACTACTAAGCCCTGTTAAAGGCTTCCTTCTCTTCTCCCTCCACATTCTGACTTAGTTCTGGGGATCCCAGTGCTAAGGTTGCAGGAACCCTCAACCTTAATTAAAATCAAATAATTAAAATTGATTGAGTTAATTGATAAATTTAGTTTGTAAATTTATAAGTATGCTCTGTGGTTGCACCTTCGTGTGATCTTCCACATCAGAAATATTGTTCTTGTTTGTTCATAAACATAATACTGTTCATTCACTGTTTAAATTAAAACGGATACTGTTCATCTTTAAACAGATACTGTTTAAATTAAAATTCTTTGGTATATCAGCTGGAAACACATAACCTCCTGGTGTTTATCATTGCACTTGATAAACAAGGGAAACTTTGTGGCTACAACGCTAAGTACCATATGAATTATATTCATGTTTTTGTAAATTTAAGAGAAAATAATATTTTGATTACAATATATAATATTAATTTAAATATTTTTGAAATATTAATTAATTTAAATAATAGATCTATTTTAGTTGATATGTTTGATATAAATTTGGATAATATAAATCATTTCTTGTTTGAAATATAATAAATACTTAAATCGGTCGATCTTGGTTATTTATGGTATCAGAGCCTGTATCCAAAAGAATATTGTGATAATATTCCTGAGGTTTTGAGAGATCTGTTGGAGGAAAATACCAATCCTCAGGATAATATTGTTTTAAAATAACCAAGGCTCTGATACCATAAATAACCAAGATCGACCGATTTAAGTATTTATTATATTTCAACAAGAAATGATTTATATTATCCAAATTTATATCAAACATATCAACTAAAATAGATCTATTATTTAAATTAATAAATATTTCAAAAATATTTAAATTAATATTATATATTGTAATCAAAATATTATTTTCTCTTAAATTTACAAAAACATGAATATAATTCATATGGTACTTAGCGTTGTAGCACAAAGTTCCCTTGTTTATCAAGTGCAATGATAAACACCAGGAGGTTATGTGTTTCCAGCTGATATACCAAAGAATTTTAATTTAAACAGTATCTGTTTAAAGATGAACAGTATCCGTTTTAATTTAAACAGTGAATGAACAGTATATGTTTATGAACAAACAAGAACAATATTTCTGATGTGGAAGATCACACGAAGGTGCAACCACAGAGCATACTTATAAATTTACAAACTAATATTTATCAATTAACTCAATCAATTTTAATTATTTGATTTTAATTAAGGTTGAGGGTTCCTGCAACCTTAGCCTGGGATCCCCAGAACTAAGTCAGAATGTGGAGGGAGAAGAGAAGGAAGCCTTTAACAGGGCTTAGTAGTAGCAGTTTATAAATTTAAATAAATAACTTTATTTAAATATGAAATTCAAATTTAAACTTACAAGTTTAAAGTTTACAATCCAGACTTCGAACGTTGAATGCTTACAAAGAACTCTTAGGGGAGAGGATGAGAGAGTTTAGAATTTGGTTATTCAAGCTTATGCCTTCACAAGAGGAAAGGCTCCCTTTAAATAACATAGAAAAGAATCTTTACTATGCTTCTTTTACTGTAGATGAACAGTTCTTGGTCTGCCACGAATCTTGAATAGTGTTGACCTTTACTGTGGATGAACAGTGTTGTCTTCCACTTGATTTACTGTAGCCGTCACATTTTTGTTTTTACCTGGAGAGAAAGTGATGGTGAAATGAGGTTTCACCTGCCTTTTACTCAGATGAGGACGATGGTCCTTCTTTTTCTTTTCTTTTTTCTTTACTTTGCTTTTTTGCTTTAATTTTTCTTTTGCCTATCAGCTTTACTTTTGACTATAATGGATTCAAAAGTCTCATCATCACTATCTTCGTTGGAGGATAGTGGGAATGATGTTGATGAAGAAGAGGAAGCCATGTCAGCCCACCTGTTTGCTTGATTTAGATATTTTACTGGAACAGTCTGCCTGCTTTTTACTTGATGAGGGTTTTACTGGAGAATCAGAATCTGTTGAAGATGCTGAAGCATTTCTTGACAGATTCTATACTCATCTGGAGTTTTAGCAGCAGCTAACCTTGCTTGGCACTGTGCTTTTTGGATTCCGAAAGTCGGTTGATCCTTTAATGCAAGAGTGGTTGCATAGGTTAATGGAGAAACCTGTTTTAATTTATCACGTATCCAAGATCAATTTTAAGTTCCGTGGTAGAGTTTTGAATGATCCCCACCATTTAATCTTGTGCTTTTACCATAGGAATCTGGTATGTTCCTACGGCATACTGAGTGTCCAAATACCATTGATATACCCAGGGCGTGAAGAAGGCCATACAATAGTACATAAGGGAAGGAATATGGGCTTCTGCAGGATTGGGTTATAATGGGCTTTAAAATACTGATATAAGCCTGATTGGAGGAGGGATTTCATTGGAAATTCCCCTAGTTTCCCCATCTTTTAAACCAGTTAGGCACTCTACAGTCGTACGGAATGAAGTATCAAAATAGATTAACCATGAATGCGTAGTGGGATTTTGAATAGCAAAAACTTTTCCCATGCATCACGGTAATCAAAATAATTATAAACAGTACTGTGGACATGTTTATATAAAACTTTAAATTGTACAGGTGTAAAGAGAGGGTTTAGGCCAGTCCTTGGGATGAAGAATCCGTGGATTTTAAGTGAAGAATACAAAATAACGATTTATTTTTTGAATCATAATTATGTTTAATTTTTACAGATCCTATCCAAAGAATATTGATAATATTCTGGGTTTTGAAGATCTGTTGGAGCAAAATACCAATCCTCAGGATAATATGTTTTAAAACAGACCAAGATTATGTTATATCCATCCTATCTCAATTTCATAATCAAAAATGTTTTTAAGAAACCATTTATGTATACTTGGAGTATACTGGATTTTTGGCAAACCACAGCCATCAACGGATTTGATAAGTCTTTACTGCCTACCGTTTGAGACAGACTAGCCGTACCATGAACGGGTACGATCGCTTTAGGTGTAGAAGACATACCTGGCGCCTCTGTGGAAGAGGACGCTATACTTTGTAACGCCTTAAACACTTCAGGGATTGACTTAACTGTTCAATCCATTTTTTAAGATCTGGAGAAATTTAGTGTTAGGGTTTTAGGTAAATCTTCTGAATGCTCAGAAGAGCTTTAGTAGGTGATTCAGGTTCTTCTTTAGGGGCTTTGCCCTTATCCTTTTTCCTGCCCATCGTTCTGTAAGAATTCGCGAGTCAGAAAGTCTGGAATGTTGTTTTTATCTCCTTGAATAAATTCAATATCAAATTCAAATATACTAAGTAAAGCTTGCCATCTTGCAAAAATTTGTTTAGAAGCCAGATTTTTGACATCTTTTTGTAAAACATCTTTTGCAGATTTACAATCAATACGAAGTAAAAATTTTTGATTTAATAAATCAGATTGAATTTGTTGATGCAAATTACTATACTTAAAATCTCCTTTTTAATAGTAGAATAGTTTATTTGAGTTTGGTTCCAATGACCAGACGTATACTGAATAATACGTTCTTTACTATTAATTACTTGTTTTAAAATACCGCCATATCCAACATCTGAAGCATCTGTTTCAACATTTTAAAAGCTGTTGGATCAGGGATATAAAGATATGGAATTCTGTTACTAAGGCCTTTATCTTTTTTACTAACTGTGTATGCTGGGCTGTCCATGGGCCAGCATTTTTCTTAAGCCTATCATGTAATGGTTTTATCATGCAATTGAGGTTTGGATAAAAATCTATAACATAGTTTAAACATCCAAGAAAACGTTGAAGTTGGGTTTTATTGTTAATTCATCAGGGAACTTGGTCCCAAAACCATAGCTCGTTCTATGGGCTGGATAATACCCTGTTCTATGTAATGACCCAAAAACCTAACTTTAGTTTTAAATAAGTCCATTTTAGTTTTACTTAATGCTAATCCATTCATTTCAATTACCATGCAAAATGTTTTTAAGTGTTAAAATGTTCTTCTAATGTTCTACTAAAAACTAGAACATCATCAATATACTATACAAATTCACTATGGGGATTAAATATATCATTCATGATCCTCTGAAACTCAGAAGGAGCATTTTTTAATCCAAAAGGCATTACATTCCATTCGTATTGACCGAAGGAACTGTGAATGCTGTTTTATATCTGTCATTAGGATGAATCTGGATCTGCCAATAACCAGATTTCATATCAAATTTACTAAAAATTTTGCATATAATTGTTTTAATAATCTTTTTATTAGGTAATGGATACCTTATCCATTTTAAGCTGTGTTTAATGGTTATAATTAATTACTAATCTAGGTACTCCTCTTTCTATTTCAGCATTTTTATTGACATAAAAAGCTGCACAAGACCAAGGACTTCTAGATTTGCTAATTAATTTTTTACTTTCTAAATCCTGAATTTCTTTTACAATGGTCTATGAGTTCAGGGCTCATTTGAATAGGCGGCTTTAGTTGTAATGGACTTTTCATCAAAGTCCTTTTCATAGGTAAATCTACTATGTGTTGTTTACGATTCCAAAATGCATTGGGATGATCTGCACATAGTTTTTTTCCATAAATGCTCTTAATTTACCAATTCTAGTTTGAATATCTTTATCTTCGAGTTGATTTTTAATCCTTTGAAGATATGTATAATTTCTCAAATGATTTAAGTCTTCTTCTTTAGATTTTATTAAAGAATTAATTTCCAAAGTTTTAATAGAATGAGCTTTAATAAATTTAAATTTTTTCTCCTAGGTTTTTCAGTAAATTCTAACCTAGCTTTATTTCCTTTTACTTTATAATTTAATACAATCTTCTTTTACAGAATATGGTTGTAATTAGGTTATAAATGTGTCCTAAGATTACCATATAATTTATCTGTGGTGAAAGTAAGAATATGTTTTAATTTCTAACTCATTATTTACAATATCTGCTTCAATTTTACAAGAATTTCTAATTAGACTTATTAGCTGTAGTTAGTGTTTTCATGTGTTTCTGACCAAAATCTATGTGGTATTAAATCAGATTTTATACAGTTTAAAATTGCTCCTGTGTCGAATAAAGCTATACCATTTACTATAAAATCATGTGAAATTTGTAAAGTTAATTTTTACTAAATATTTTTAGATGTTATTTCTTGTAAAGAAAAGGAAAATGTGGATTTATTTCTTCATCTCATTTATACTCATTCTATTCCATCTGTTATTTTATCATCTGGTTCATCAGAAGAGGAACTAGATACCAACTGGGTTTCTAATTGTTTTATTTTTTCATTATGTACTTGTGCCTGATGTTTTAAGTCTTTGACTTCATTTTTTAATACTTTAATTTCTTTATTCAAATCTTCTAATGTTCGTTTTGTCTCCAATTTTTTATTTTTATTTAATATAGTAGTTAAATCATAAGTATTAGTCTGAATTTTAGGTATGTTAATTTTAACTTCTTTATCTTCTTCAAAACTTTGAATTAATTTTTTAAGAAGTTGACTTTTAAGATCATTATCTGTGAGAGTTTTTACTACTTCTAAGAGTGTATTCTGATCTTTAGTTACCATATTTATTGATTTTTCGGAAGAACTAGTTGTTGAACCAAGTTCATCAATTTGATTTTCACTTTCTTGTATCTCAGAATCTGATTGTATCAGAAGTAAGATACAATTCATGAATTTTATTTATAACATCATCTTCTAATTTAATTCATGCAATTTCTTATTGAATTTACAAAATTTTGATGTGTGTCCTTTCTTACCACATTTATAACAAGTTAAATCCTTGTATGAAATTTTTTCAGACTTTTTATATGGTCTTTTATTTTTAGATTTCTTATAATGTTTAGTTTTATCTTTACGATAATAGTCTTCTTTACTAGGCTTAGATCTATAATGTTTTTTATAGTGTTTCCTAGAACTTGATGGTTTAGAACATTGACCACTACATGCTGAGTAGGGGTTATACTATAATTGAATTGTTGACAAAAACTTCCTAATTCTTGTTTAGTCTTTTTTAATTCAATTTTAAAGTCTTTTGAAGTTTTAATCTTGACAAATCTGTAATCCTTCTTTTTGAATTATACTTATTAATTGACCATAAGTTAATTTATTGTAGGGAATTGGATTACCATATTGGTGTTTAATATAATTCCTAACTTTTTCGCCTAAGAAGTAAGGTAAACCAGCTAAGAATTTTTCTTTCCAAAAAGCTTGATTAGAATCTTCCCTTAACATTAATCGTGTAAGAAAAGTGGTTTTTATATAATTGAAATTGACCTAAGTGTTTACATTTTAAATTGCTTAAAAGTTCAGCATTTTTATCTTTATATGTGATGGATCTCCTATAAAATGTAATGAAATGGTTAATATTAAAGTTGCAACTGCATCTTGAATAGGTTCACCATGTTCATTAATAAAGGTTTGATCCTGATCATTACTTGAACTGCATTTAAAATATCTAATTGATCTTTTTAGTGAGGTGATAATCCCACCATCCTTTTAATTGTCCTGTAAATCCCGCAACGAGGATTTCAGCAACTGCTTTATCAGATATAGGTGACTGGGTTTTATAAGCATTTGCAGCCATGGTCATTTGTTGCAAAATACTTAAGATTTTATATTCAGATAATCCATCAATATTCCATTCATATAATGTATTAGCATTATAATGAAATTGGGATATGTATGGAGGTTTATCAATTAGTCCTAAATCTGGAGCCCGAGAGATTATTTCTTTATGGGTTATAGTATTTACAAATTGTTGAGCACTATCTGAGTCAGGTTACTATTTTCAGAGCTAGAAGTTTCTTCTAAAAGATTTATATTCTAGAAGCATTAGTAGAATCCTGAACTATTTGGGGAGTAGAATCCGAACTTGCCTCAAGTTGACTAAGCTGGTGTTTAAAGCTCCTATAAATTGTGAATTTAATTCCTTTTGACTTGACTTAGATACCTGGAATGGTTTTAAACATATGTGACTTTACTAATTCTTTACTTTTAGATTGTTCAAGTATTATGGGTTTATCCTGAAGTAATTGTTCTATCTTTTTTAATTGTGTATTCAAACAGATATAGACTAGCATTACTAAAATTATTTTGTTCAATTAATTTTTTATCTGAATCATTTTCTCTAGCTACTTTATATGGTGCACAAGTAATATCATTATCTGATATTTAAATTTACTAATGGCTTTAGGAGGAAAATCACTCTGAATTATCCTATCATTTACTATCCATTCTGGTCTTTTATCTCGAATTGTTATTGGGTTAAGACTTTTATTTGAATTATGGTTAATTAATGAAAACCAATCTAAAAATTTAATTTTAGTCTGAGTCTTAAGTTGATATGCAAAATATTCTTCTTTTAAGATATCAAAATTATAAGTTTTTACTATGCTATTAACTTCATTAAATTCTTTGTTTTGTTATTTCTTTTACCAACTCTTTATTAATTTCATCTTTAGTTAAAACATTTAGTTCTCTATTTAATTCACTAACATTTTCAGTGATGGCTGAAGCTGTTGGTGACTCTGGTGAATTGTTTACTAAATTAGATGTGATTTAAATAATTGTCTACAGGGTTATAAATTGCCTGTGGAACTATATTACTATAATCAACTCCTTTCATTTTAAATGATGGACTAGATGCAGGTATATCTGATGTAGAATACCTAGGTTTTACTAGGGTTTGAAGAATTGGTTTAGGTTCATGTTCCTTATACCTGGCATAAATGACTGAAGGTATTTTTGGTTTATCATCATCTGTTACAATAGAAGATGTGGATCCTGTATACCTAGAGCTTTGACTCCTATTAAATTTTAAAGTTACTTTACCATCTTCAAATTGTTCAATTTTCTGTAAATTGACATTTGGTTTAATAGGTTCTGTTTCAGGGGGAGGGACAATCCCTTCCAAAATCCATTCCTCTGGTAAGGTGATATCCTTCCATTGGATGGTTTTAGGTATAACAGTATTGGTTTTAGTCAAATCAGTTTGAAGAAATTTAGTTTCTCCAATTTTTGGTTGTAATTTATATTTAGTACTAAAAGCTGAATTCATAGCTTTATAATGGATTTTATAGATTAAAGCAATTGGAATAGATCCTTGCTTCATTTTATAATTATGAGTTTTAACTTCTAAAATTATACTTTCTAAAATATTAAGGTCATTAAAGAAACAGTCATATCTGGATAGACCTCAAAAGAGATCGGCCCTTCACTTAAGCTTGTTTCAACTGATCCTAATAACGAATCCTGAAAATTTAAAAATCTAGCATCTCGAACTACTGCTAATATACTAGTATTTAATCCTTCTCTAGTTAAAGGTTTTATTCCTACTTGAATTAATCCTATATGAATATATTTATACTTTTTACTTTTATGTTGCTGTAATGTTTTTGATGAAAGAAGAGTGATCCGTTCAAAAGGTTTACTTAATTGAAAATCACGTTCTTCAGTTTTAATAACATAATCTGTGTTCCATAAAGGAAATTTACTAATTTTATAAATTTGTTCTTTATCTACTTTAGGTATTTCCCAATCATCTATAGCTTTACTAAAATCTTGCAATATCAATTCATTCCTATTTATTATTCTTTTTATTTCTGAGGAATCAGAATCATCCGACTTAACATGACTTACAGATCGACACAATAAAGGATCCATTGTATAATATATTAAAGAATCTTGACGCTACCCGATTATGCCCTCCGGTTATACCCTTCACTGCCCAACAAATCTCAACAAATGGGTCTTACAACGGGTTCAGATGGAATCGGCTCAGTGGGCAAAGCTGAAAGCTTCATTAATATATTATAAAATTAATACTTTATTGGGTGATAGTAACCAATACTCAAATCGATGGCTCTGATACCATAAATAACCAAGATCGACCGATTTAAGTATTTATTATATTTCAAACAAGAAATGATTTATATTATCCAAATTTATATCAAACATATCAACCTAAAATAGATCTATTATTTAAATTAATTAATATTTCAAAAATATTTAAATTAATATTATATATTGTAATCAAAATATTATTTCTCTTAAATTTACAAAAACATGAATATAATTCATATGGTACTTAGCGTTGTAGCACAAAGTTTCCCTTGTTTATCAAGTGCAATGATAAACACCAGGAGGTTATGTGTTTCCAGCTGATATACCAAAGATTTTAATTTAAACAGTATCTGTTTAAAGATGAACAGTATCCGTTTTAATTTAAACAGTGAATGAACAGTATATGTTTATGAACAAACAAGAACAATATTTCTGATGTGGAAGATCACACGAAGGTGCAACCACAGAGCATACTTATAAATTTACAAACTAATATTTATCAATTAACTCAATCAATTTTAATTATTTGATTTTAATTAAGGTTGAGGGTTCCTGCAACCTTAGCCTGGGATCCCCAGAACTAAGTCAGAATGTGGAGGGAGAAGAGAAGGAAGCCTTTAACAGGGCTTAGTAGTAGCAGTTTATAAATTTAAATAAATAACTTTATTTAAATATGAAATTCAAATTTAAACTTACAAGTTTAAAGTTTACAATCCAGACTTCGAACGTTGAATGCTTACAAAGAACTCTTAGGGGAGAGGATGAGAGAGTTTAGAATATTTGGTTATTCAAGCTTATGCCTTCACAAGAGGAAAGGCTCCCTTTAAATAACATAGAAAAGAATCTTTACTATGCTTCTTTTACTGTAGATGAACAGTTCTTGGTCTGCCATCGAATCTTGAATAGTGTTGACCTTTACTGTGGATGAACAGTGAATTGTCTTCCACTTGATTTTACTGTAGCCGTCACATGTTTTGTTTTTACCTGGAGAGAAAGTGATGGTGAAATGAGGTTTCACCTGCCTTTTACTCAGATGAGGACGATGGGTCCTTCTTTTTCTTTTCTTTTTTCTTTACTTTGCTTTTTTGCTTTAATTTTTCTTTTGCCGTATCAGCTTTACTTTTGACTATAATGGATTCAAAAGTCTCATCATCACTATCTTCGTTGGAGGACAGTGGGAATGATGTTGATGAAGAAGAGGAAGCCATGTCAGCCCACCTCTGTTTGCTTGATTTAGATATTTTACTGGAACAGTCTGCATGCTTTTTACTTGATGAGGGTTTTACTGGAGAATCAGAATCTGTTGAAAGATGCTGAAGCATTTCTTGACAGATTCTTTATACTCATCCGGAGTTTTAGCAGCAGCTAACCTTGCTTGGCACTGTGCTTTTTGGATTCCGAAAGTCGGTTGATCCTTTAATGCAAGAGTGGTTGCATAGGTTAATGGAGAGACCTGTTTTAATTTATCACGTATCCAAAGATCAATTTTAAGTTCCGTGGTAGAGTTTTTGAATGATCCCCACCATTTAATCTTGTGCCGTTTTACCAATATAGGAATCTGATATGTTCCTACGGCATACTGAGTGTCCAAATACCATTGATATACCCAGGGCGTGAAGAAGGCCATACAATAATACATAAGGGAAGGAATATGGGCTTCCGCAGGACTAGGTTTATAATGGGCTTTAAAATACTGATATAAGGCCTGAATTGGAGGAGGGAGAATTTCATTGGAAATACCCCTTGTTTGCCACCATCTTTTAAACCAGTTAGGCACTCTACAGTCGGTACGGAATGAAGTATCAAAATAGATTAACCATGAATGCGTAGCAGTGGGATTTTGAATAGCAAAAACTCTTTCCCATGCATCACGGTAATCAAAATAATTATAAACAGTACTGTGGACATGTTTATATAAAACTTTAAATTGTACAGGTGTATAAAGGGAGGGTTTAGGCCAATCCTTGGGATGAAGAATTCTGTGGATTTTAAGTGAAGAATACAAAATAATCGATTTATTTTTTGAATCATAATTATGTTTAATTTTTACGGAGCCTGTATTCAAAAGAATATTGTGATAATATTCCTGAGGTTTTGAGAGATCTGTTGGAGGAAAATACCAATCCTCAGGATAATATTGTTTTAAAACAGACCAAGAATTAATATTGTTATATCCATCCTCAATCTCAATTTCATAATCAAAATGATTTTTAACAAACCATTTATGTATACTTGGAGTATACTGGATTTTTGGCAAACCCACAGCCATCAACGGATTTGATAAGTCTTTACTGTCTACCGTTTGAGACAGACTAGCCGTACCATGAACGGGTACGATCGCTTTAGGTGTAGAAGACATACCTGGCGCCTCTGTGGAAGAGGACGCTATACTTTGTAACGCCTTAAACACTTCAGGGGATTGACTTAACTGTTCAATCCATTTTTTAAGATCTGGAGAAATTTTAGTGTCTAGGGTTTTAGGTAAATCTTCTGAATGCTCAGAAAGAGCTTTAGTAGGTGATGCAGGTTCTTCTTTAGGGGCTTTGCCCTTATCCTTTTTCCTGCCCATCGTTCTGTAAGAATTCTCGAGTCAGAAAGTCTGGAATGTTGTTTTTATCTCCTTGAATAAATTCAATATCAAATTCAAATATACTAAGTAAAGCTTGCCATCTAGCAAAAATTTGTTTAGAAGTCAGATTTTTGACATCTTTTTGTAAAACATCTTTTGCAGATTTACAATCAATACGAAGTAAAAATTTTTTATTTAATAAATCAGATTGAAATTTGTTTATGCAAATTACTATACTTAAAATCTCCTTTTTAATAGTAGAATAGTTCATTTGAGTTGGGTTCCAATGACCAGACGTATACTGAATAATACGTTCTTTACTATTAATTACTTGTTTTAAAATACCGCCATATCCAACATCTGAAGCATCTGTTTCAACAATTTTAAAAGCTGTTGGATCAGGGATATAAAGATATGGAATATCTGTTACTAAGGCCTTTATCTTTTTTACTAACTGTGTATGCTGGGCTGTCCATGGGCCAGCATTTTTCTTAAGCCTATCATGTAATGGTTTTATCATGCAATTGAGGTTTGGATAAAGATCTATAACATAGTTTAAACATCCAAGAAAACGTTGAAGTTGGGTTTTATTGGTTAATTCATCAGGGAACTTGGTCCCAAAAACCATAGCTCGTTCTATGGGCTGGATAATACCCTGTTCTATATAGTGGCCTAAAAACCTAACTTTAGTTTTAAATAAGTCCATTTTAGTTTTACTTAATGCTAATCCATTCATTTCAATTACCGTGCAAAACTTGTTTAAGTGTCTAAAATGTTCTTCTAATGTTCTACTAAAAACTAGAACATCATCAATATACACTATGCAGAATTTACTATGGGGATTAAATATATCATTCATGATCCTCTGGAACTCAGAAGGAGCATTTTTTAATCCAAAAGGCATTACATTCCATTCGTATTGTCCGAAAGGAACTGTGAATGCTGTTTTATATCTGTCATTAGGATGAATCTGGATCTGCCAATAACTAGATTTCATATCAAATTTACTGAAAATGTTTGCATTATACAATTGTTTTAATAGATCTTTTTTATTAGGTAATGGATACCTTATCCATTTTAAAGCTGTGTTTAATGGCTTATAATTAATTACTAATCTAGGTACTCCTCTTTCTATTTCAGCATTTTTATTGACATAAAAAGCTGCACAAGACCAAGGACTTCTGGATTTGCTAATTAATTTTTACTTTCTAAATCCTGAATTTCTTTTCGACAATGGTCTATGAGTTCAGGGCTCATTTGAATAGGCCGAGCTTTAGTTGTAATAGACTTTTCATCAAAGTCCTTTTCATAAGGTAAATCTACCATGTGTTGTTTACGTTTCCAAAATGCATTGGGATGATCTGCACATAGTTTTTGTTCCATAAATGCTCTTAATTTACTAATTCTAGTTTGAATATCTTTATCTTCGAGTTGATTTTTAATCCTTTGGAGGTATGTATGATTTCTCAAATTATTTAATTCTTCTTCTTTAGATTTTATTAAAGAATTAATTTCCAAAGTTTTAATAGAATGAGCTTTTAATAAATTTAAATTTTTTCTCCTAGGTTTTTCAGTAAATTCTAACCTAGCTTTATTTCCTTTTACTTTAAATTTAATACAATCTTCTTTTACAGAATATGGTGTAATGAGGTTTATAAATGGTGTTCCTAAGATTACCATATAATTTATCTGTGGTGAAAGTAAGAATATTGTTTTAATTTCTAACTCATTATTTACAATATCTGCTTCAATTTTACCAAGAATTTCTAATTTAGACTTATTAGCTGTAGTTAGGTTTTCATGGGTTTCTGACCAAAATCTATGTGGTATTAAATCAGATTTTATACAGTTTAAATCTGCTCCTGTGTCGAATAAAGCTATACCATTTACTATAAAATCATGTGAAATTTGTAAAGTTAATTTTACTAAATATTTTCTAGATGTTATTTCTTGTAAAAGAAAAAGAAAATGTGGATTTATTTCTTCATCTTCATTTATCTCATTTATTCCATCTGTGATTTTATCATCTGGTTCATCAGAAGAGGAACTAGATACCAACTGGGTTTCTAATTGTTTTATTTTTTCATTATGTACTTGTGCCTGATGTTTTAAGTCTTTGACTTCATTTTTTAATACTTTAATTTCTTTATGCAAATCTTCTAATGTTAGTTTTGTCTCCAATTTTTTATTTTTATTTAATATAGTAGTTAAATCATAAGTATTAGTCTGAATTTTAGGTATGTTAATTTTAACTTCTTTATCTTCTTCAAAACTTTGAATTAATTTTTTAAGAAGTTGACTTTTAAGATCATTATCTGTGAGAGTTTTTACTACTTCTAAGAGTGTATTCTGATCTTTAGTTAACATATTTATTGATTTTTCGGAAGAACTAGTTGTTGAACCAAGTTCATCAATTTGATTTTCACTTTCTTGTATCTCAGAATCTGATGTATCAGAAGTAAGATACAATTCATGAATTTTATTTATAACATCATCTTCTAATTTTAATTCATGCAATTTCTTATTGAATTTACAAAATTTTGATGTGTGTCCTTTCTTACCACATTTATAACAAGTTAAATCCTTGTATGAAATTTTTTCAGACTTTTTATATGGTCTTTTATTTTTAGATTTCTTATAATGTTTAGTTTTATCTTTACGATAATAGTCTTCTTTACTAGGCTTAGATCTATAATGTTTTTTATAGTGTTTCCTAGAACTTGATGGTTTAGAACATTGACCACTACATTGCTGAGTAGGGGTTATACTATAATTGAATTGTTGACAAAAACTTCCTAATTCTTGTTTAGTCTTTTTTAATTCAGATTTTAAAGTCTTTTGAAGTTTTAAATCTTGACAAATCTGTAATCCTTCTTTTTGAATTATACTTATTAATTGACCATAAGTTAATTTATTGTAGGGAATTGGATTACCATATTGGTGTTTAATATAATTCCTAACTTTTTCGCCTAAGAAGTAAGGTAAACCAGCTAAGAATTTTTCTTTCCAAAAAGCTTGATTAGAATCTTCCCTTAACATTAATCGTGTAAGAAAAGTGGTTTTATATAATTGAAATTGACCTAAGTGTTTACATTTTAAATTGCTTAAAAGTTCAGCATTTTTATCTTTTATATGTGATGGATCTCCTATAAAATGTAATGAAATGGTTAATATTAAAGTTGCAACTGCATCTTGAATAGGTTCACCATGTTCATTAAATAAAGGTTGATCCTGATCATTTACTTGAACTGCATTTAAAATATCTAATTGATCTTTTTCAGTGAGGTGATAATCCCACCATCCTTTTAATTGTCCTGTAAATCCCGCAACGAGGATTTCAGCAACTGCTTTATCAGATATAGGTGACTGGGTTTTATAAGCATTTGCAGCCATGGTCATTTGTTGCAAAATACTTAAGATTTTATATTCAGATAATCCATCAATATTCCATTCATATAATGTATTAGCATTATAATGAAATTGGGATATGTATGGAGGTTTATCAATTAGTCCTAAATCTGGAGCCCGAGAGATTATTTCTTTATGGGTTATAGTATTTACAAATTGTTGAGCACTATCTGAGTCAGGTTTACTATTTTCAGAGCTAGAAGTTTCTTCTAAAAGATTTATATTTCTAGAAGCATTAGTAGAATCCTGAACTATTTGGGGAGTAGAATCCGAACTTGCCTCAAGTTGACTAAGCTGGTGTTTTAAAGCTCCTATAAATTGTGAATTTAATTCCTTTTGACTTGACTTAGATACCTGGAATGGTTTAAACATATGTGACTTTACTAATTCTTTACTTTTAGATTGTTCAAGTATTATGGGTTTATCCTGAAGTAATTGTTCTATCTTTTTTAATTGTGTATTCAAACAGATTAGACTAGCATTACTAAAATTATTTTGTTCAATTAATTTTTTATCTGAATCATTTTCTCTAGCTACTTTATATGGTGCACAAGTAATATCATTATCTTGATATTTAAATTTACTAATGGCTTTAGGAGGAAAATCACTCTGAATTATCCTATCATTTACTATCCATTCTGGTCTTTTATCTCGAATTGTTATTGGGTTAAGACTTTTATTTGAATTATGGTTAATTAATGAAAACCAATCTAAAAATTTAATTTTAGTCTGAGTCTTAAGTTGATATGCAAAATATTCTTCTTTTAAGATATCAAAATTATAAGTTTTTACTATGCTATTAAACTTCATTAAATTCTTTGTTTTTGTTATTTCTTTTACCAACTCTTTATTAATTTCATCTTTAGTTAAAACATTTAGTTCTCTATTTAATTCACTAACATTTTCAGTGATGGCTGAAAGTGTTGGTGACTCTGGTGAATTGTTTACTAAATTAGATTGTTGATTTAAATAATTGTCTACAGGGTTATAAATTGCCTGTGGAACTATATTACTATAATCAACTCCTTTCATTTTAAATGATGGACTAGATGCAGGTATATCTGATGTAGAATACCTAGGTTTTACTAGGGTTTGAAGAATTGGTTTAGGTTCATGTTCCTTATACCTGGCATAAATGACTGAAGGTATTTTTGGTTTATCATCATCTGTTACAATAGAAGATGTGGATCCTGTATACCTAGAGCTTTGACTCCTATTAAATTTTAAAGTTACTTTACCATCTTCAAATTGTTCAATTTTCTGTAAATTGACATTTGGTTTAATAGGTTCTGTTTCAGGGGGAGGGACAATCCCTTCCAAAATCCATTCCTCTGGTAAGGTGATATCCTTCCATTGGATGGTTTTAGGTATAACAGTATTGGTTTTAGTCAAATCAGTTTGAAGAAATTTAGTTTCTCCAATTTTTGGTTGTAATTTATATTTAGTACTAAAAGCTGAATTCATAGCTTTATAATGGATTTTATAGATTAAAGCAATTGGAATAGATCCTTGCTTCATTTTATAATTATGAGTTTTAACTTCTAAAATTATACTTTCTAAAATATTAAGGTCATTTAAAGAAACAGTCATATCTGGATAGACCTCAAAAGAGATCGGCCCTTCACTTAAGCTTGTTTCAACTGATCCTAATAACGAATCCTGAAAATTTAAAAATCTAGCATCTCGAACTACTGCTAATATACTAGTATTTAATCCTTCTCTAGTTAAAGGTTTTATTCCTACTTGAATTAATCCTATATGAATATATTTATACTTTTTACTTTTATGTTGCTGTAATGTTTTTGATGAAAGAAGAGTGATCCGTTCAAAAGGTTTACTTAATTGAAAATCACGTTCTTCAGTTTTAATAACATAATCTGTGTTCCATAAAGGAAATTTACTAATTTTATAAATTTGTTCTTTATCTACTTTAGGTATTTCCCAATCATCTATAGCTTTACTAAAATCTTGCAATATCAATTCATTCCTATTTATTATTCTTTTTATTTCTGAGGAATCAGAATCATCCGACTTAACATGACTTACAGATCGACACAATAAAGGATCCATTGTATAATATATTAAAGAATCTTGACGCTAACATGAACCTAAACCAATGCTAGTCTTGGTCTGTTTTATGCCAGGTATAAGGAACATGAACCTAAACCAATTCTTCAAACCCTAGTAAAACCTAGGTATTCTACATCAGATATACCTGCATCTAGTCCATCATTTAAAATGAAAGGAGTTGATTATAGTAATATAGTTCCACAGGCAATTTATAACCCTGTAGACAATTATTTAAATCAACAATCTAATTTAGTAAACAATTCACCAGAGTCACCAACAGCTTCAGCCATCACTGAAAATGTTAGTGAATTAAATAGAGAACTAAATGTTTTAACTAAAGATGAAATTAATAAAGAGTTGGTAAAAGAAATAACAAAAACAAAGAATTTAATGAAGTTTAATAGCATAGTAAAAACTTATAATTTTGATATCTTAAAAGAAGAATATTTTGCATATCAACTTAAGACTCAGACTAAAATTAAATTTTTAGATTGGTTTTCATTAATTAACCATAATTCAAATAAAAGTCTTAACCCAATAACAATTCGAGATAAAAGACCATATAAAAAGTCTGAAAAAATTTCATACAAGGATTTAACTTGTTATAAATGTGGTAAGAAAGGACACACATCAAAATTTTGTAAATTCAATAAGAAATTGCATGAATTAAAATTAGAAGATGATGTTATAAATAAAATTCATGAATTATATCTTACTTCTGATACATCAGATTCTGAGATACAAGAAAGTGAAAATCAAATTGATGAACTTGGTTCAACAACTAGTTCTTCCGAAAAATCAATAAATATGTTAACTAAAGATCAGAATACACTCTTAGAAGTAGTAAAAACTCTCACAGATAATGATCTTAAAAGTCAACTTCTTAAAAAATTAATTCAAAGTTTTGAAGAAGATAAAGAAGTTAAAATTAACATACCTAAAATTCAGACTAATACTTATGATTTAACTACTATATTAAATAAAAATAAAAAATTGGAGACAAAACTAACATTAGAAGATTTGCATAAAGAAATTAAAGTATTAAAAAATGAAGTCAAAGACTTAAAACATCAGGCACAAGTACATAATGAAAAAATAAAACAATTAGAAACCCAGTTGGTATCTAGTTCCTCTTCTGATGAACCAGATGATAAAATCACAGATGGAATAAATGAGATAAATGAAGATGAAGAAATAAATCCACATTTTCTTTTTCTTTTACAAGAAATAACATCTAGAAAATATTTAGTAAAATTAACTTTACAAATTTCACATGATTTTATAGTAAATGGTATAGCTTTATTCGACACAGGAGCAGATTTAAACTGTATAAAATCTGATTTAATACCACATAGATTTTGGTCAGAAACCCATGAAAAACTAACTACAGCTAATAAGTCTAAATTAGAAATTCTTGGTAAAATTGAAGCAGATATTGTAAATAATGAGTTAGAAATTAAAACAATATTCTTACTTTCACCACAGATAAATTATATGGTAATCTTAGGAACACCATTTATAAACCTCATTACACCATATTCTGTAAAAGAAGATTGTATTAAATTTAAAGTAAAAGGAAATAAAGCTAGGTTAGAATTTACTGAAAAACCTAGGAGAAAAAATTTAAATTTATTAAAAGCTCATTCTATTAAAACTTTGGAAATTAATTCTTTAATAAAATCTAAAGAAGAAGAATTAAATAATTTGAGAAATCATACATACCTCCAAAGGATTAAAAATCAACTCGAAGATAAAGATATTCAAACTAGAATTAGTAAATTAAGAGCATTTATGGAACAAAAACTATGTGCAGATCATCCCAATGCATTTTGGAAACGTAAACAACACATGGTAGATTTACCTTATGAAAAGGACTTTGATGAAAAGTCTATTACAACTAAAGCTCGGCCTATTCAAATGAGCCCTGAACTCATAGACCATTGTCGAAAAGAAATTCAGGATTTAGAAAGTAAAAAATTAATTAGCAAATCCAGAAGTCCTTGGTCTTGTGCAGCTTTTTATGTCAATAAAAATGCTGAAATAGAAAGAGGAGTACCTAGATTAGTAATTAATTATAAGCCATTAAACACAGCTTTAAAATGGATAAGGTATCCATTACCTAATAAAAAAGATCTATTAAAACAATTGTATAATGCAAACATTTTCAGTAAATTTGATATGAAATCTGGTTATTGGCAGATCCAGATTCATCCTAATGACAGATATAAAACAGCATTCACAGTTCCTTTCGGACAATACGAATGGAATGTAATGCCTTTTGGATTAAAAAATGCTCCTTCTGAGTTCCAGAGGATCATGAATGATATATTTAATCCCCATAGTAAATTCTGCATAGTGTATATTGATGATGTTCTAGTTTTTAGTAGAACATTAGAAGAACATTTTAGACACTTAAACAAGTTTTGCACGGTAATTGAAATGAATGGATTAGCATTAAGTAAAACTAAAATGGACTTATTTAAAACTAAAGTTAGGTTTTTAGGCCACTATATAGAACAGGGTATTATCCAGCCCATAGAACGAGCTATGGTTTTTGGGACCAAGTTCCCTGATGAATTAACCAATAAAACCCAACTTCAACGTTTTCTTGGATGTTTAAACTATGTTATAGATTTTTATCCAAACCTCAATTGCATGATAAAACCATTACATGATAGGCTTAAGAAAAATGCTGGCCCATGGACAGCCCAGCATACACAGTTAGTAAAAAAGATAAAGGCCTTAGTAACAGATATTCCATATCTTTATATCCCTGATCCAACAGCTTTTAAAATTGTTGAAACAGATGCTTCAGATGTTGGATATGGCGGTATTTTAAAACAAGTAATTAATAGTAAAGAACGTATTATTCAGTATACGTCTGGTCATTGGAACCCAACTCAAATGAACTATTCTACTATTAAAAAGGAGATTTTAAGTATAGTAATTTGCATAAACAAATTTCAATCTGATTTATTAAATAAAAAATTTTTACTTCGTATTGATTGTAAATCTGCAAAAGATGTTTTACAAAAAGATGTCAAAAATCTGGCTTCTAAACAAATTTTTGCTAGATGGCAAGCTTTACTTAGTATATTTGAATTTGATATTGAATTTATTCAAGGAGATAAAAACAACATTCCAGACTTTCTGACTCGAGAATTCTTACAGAACGATGGGCAGGAAAAAGGATAAGGGCAAAGCCCCTAAAGAAGAACCTGCATCACCTACTAAAGCTCTTTCTGAGCATTCAGAAGATTTACCTAAAACCCTAGACACTAAAATTTCTCCAGATCTTAAAAAATGGATTGAACAGTTAAGTCAATCCCCTGAAGTGTTTAAGGCGTTACAAAGTATAGCGTCCTCTTCCACAGAGGCGCCAGGTATGTCTTCTACACCTAAAGCGATCGTACCCGTTCATGGTACGGCTAGTCTGTCTCAAACGGTAGACAGTAAAGACTTATCAAATCCGTTGATGGCTGTGGGTTTGCCAAAAATCCAGTATACTCCAAGTATACATAAATGGTTTGTTAAAAATCATTTTGATTATGAAATTGAGATTGAGGATGGATATAACAATATTAATTCTTGGTCTGTTTTAAAACAATATTATCCTGAGGATTGGTATTTTCCTCCAACAGATCTCTCAAAACCTCAGGAATATTATCACAATATTCTTTTGAATACAGGCTCCGTAAAAATTAAACATAATTATGATTCAAAAAATAAATCGATTATTTTGTATTCTTCACTTAAAATCCACAGAATTCTTCATCCCAAGGATTGGCCTAAACCCTCCCTTTATACACCTGTACAATTTAAAGTTTTATATAAACATGTCCACAGTACTGTTTATAATTATTTTGATTACCGTGATGCATGGGAAAGAGTTTTTGCTATTCAAAATCCCACTGCTACGCATTCATGGTTAATCTATTTTGATACTTCATTCCGTACCGACTGTAGAGTGCCTAACTGGTTTAAAAGATGGTGGCAAACAAGGGGTATTTCCAATGAAATTCTCCCTCCTCCAATTCAGGCCTTATATCAGTATTTTAAAGCCCATTATAAACCTAGTCCTGCGGAAGCCCATATTCCTTCCCTTATGTATTATTGTATGGCCTTCTTCACGCCCTGGGTATATCAATGGTATTTGGACACTCAGTATGCCGTAGGAACATATCAGATTCCTATATTGGTAAAACGGCACAAGATTAAATGGTGGGGATCATTCAAAAACTCTACCACGGAACTTAAAATTGATCTTTGGATACGTGATAAATTAAAACAGGTCTCTCCATTAACCTATGCAACCACTCTTGCATTAAAGGATCAACCGACTTTCGGAATCCAAAAAGCACAGTGCCAAGCAAGGTTAGCTGCTGCTAAAACTCCGGATGAGTATAAAAGAATCTGTCAAGAAATGCTTCAGCATCTTTCAACAGATTCTGATTCTCCAGTAAAACCCTCATCAAGTAAAAAGCATGCAGACTGTTCCAGTAAAATATCTAAATCAAGCAAACAGAGGTGGGCTGACATGGCTTCCTCTTCTTCATCAACATCATTCCCACTGTCCTCCAACGAAGATAGTGATGATGAGACTTTTGAATCCATTATAGTCAAAAGTAAAGCTGATACGGCAAAAGAAAAATTAAAGCAAAAAAGCAAAGTAAAGAAAAAAGAAAAGAAAAAGAAGGACCCATCGTCCTCATCTGAGTAAAAGGCAGGTGAAACCTCATTTCACCATCACTTTCTCTCCAGGTAAAAACAAAACATGTGACGGCTACAGTAAAATCAAGTGGAAGACAATTCACTGTTCATCCACAGTAAAGGTCAACACTATTCAAGATTCGATGGCAGACCAAGAACTGTTCATCTACAGTAAAAGAAGCATAGTAAAGATTCTTTTCTATGTTATTTAAAGGGAGCCTTTCCTCTTGTGAAGGCATAAGCTTGAATAACCAAATATTCTAAACTCTCTCATCCTCTCCCCTAAGAGTTCTTTGTAAGCATTCAACGTTCGAAGTCTGGATTGTAAACTTTAAACTTGTAAGTTTAAATTTGAATTTCATATTTAAATAAAGTTATTTATTTAAATTTATAAACTGCTACTACTAAGCCCTGTTAAAGGCTTCCTTCTCTTCTCCCTCCACATTCTGACTTAGTTCTGGGGATCCCAGGCTAAGGTTGCAGGAACCCTCAACCTTAATTAAAATCAAATAATTAAAATTGATTGAGTTAATTGATAAATATTAGTTTGTAAATTTATAAGTATGCTCTGTGGTTGCACCTTCGTGTGATCTTCCACATCAGAAATATTGTTCTTGTTTGTTCATAAACATATACTGTTCATTCACTGTTTAAATTAAAACGGATACTGTTCATCTTTAAACAGATACTGTTTAAATTAAAATTCTTTGGTATATCAGCTGGAAACACATAACCTCCTGGTGTTTATCATTGCACTTGATAAACAAGGGAAACTTTGTGCTACAACGCTAAGTACCATATGAATTATATTCATGTTTTTGTAAATTTAAGAGAAAATAATATTTTGATTACAATATATAATATTAATTTAAATATTTTTGAAATATTAATTAATTTAAATAATAGATCTATTTTAGTTGATATGTTTGATATAAATTTGGATAATATAAATCATTTCTTGTTTGAAATATAATAAATACTTAAATCGGTCGATCTTGGTTATTTATATATATATATATATATATATATATATATATATATATATATATATATATATATATATATATATATTGGCGTGAGGGTTGGGATTTAAATTAAGCTGCTTATGGAATCTGATCTGAAGTAGGATTGCCAAGTGGATGCAGTACATTCTTTGGGCTGCTTTTCTAGAGCCTGTAAAAGCAGTTAGTGCTTTGGGCTTGGGATTGCTTCCCCCCTTCCCACTCTTTTTTCCTTGAGACTCAAGGTTTTGGCTGCTTGGAATACTCTAACAAGTGAGTCTATCATTTGATTGCTTACTCGGTGTTGGTCTTTGATGTAGCTTGTTGGTTCCTATGGTCATGGCACTGTGATTATTGATATGATGCTGGCTTTGTCATGTTGGGAGATCGAATTGCAATGCTCTAGGTTGATTAGGAATCACTTTGAGGGCGTAGGATTTCATTGTGAGCATCGCCAGCGGAATTGGGAGAGAATTAATACTGGTGCTAAAACTATGGTTCTCTGAGATCCTCTGTGAGTGTTGCCGCATTGGGGTGTGTGTGTGGGGGCGGGGGGTGTTGAACTTGACTGTCGACTTGACTGGTACATGAATTAGGGAGTTCCATTGTGGATCTGGGACTTGCTTTTTTATAGTAAACAGACTGTGATGTTATTACTATGGATTTGGAGATAACTTGGGAGTTGGTACTTGTCGTATTATGATTTGAAGTGAAAAGCAAGTGCGCTGTTGATGTTGCTAAAAGAGGATGTGTGGAGCTGAATGACCAGTTTGGTTGTGTGTGGTTAATTGGATTCCTGCAACAATAGTGGATGATTAGAAATTTAGAATTGCCCATGTCTATCAGGAAGAAATTATGGCTGCTGATTGAGCCTTCTAATGGCATTCGCATATGCCTCTTACTGGGTTTTTTTTGGTGTAGCTTGCCTTAAAAGCTGTGTTGTCTTCTGATAATGGGACCCTCAGCCAGTTCTTTCTAGAATAGGAAAAAAATCTTTGCACTAGGGTTATCAATTTTTTTATGTACTTGTTGGAGGTTTAGAAAATTACTTTGGTGTTTGAGAACAACAAATTGACTTTTTGAGCTGTGCTCACACGACGAAAGCCAGAAAGCTAGAGTTTGATTTTTAATTTTTTTCTGTTATTCTCCTCTGATAGATAGAAAGCACAAATATTATGTTGATGGAGGAATAAAATCTTCGGATGCTATCACAAGCTACCAACTTCTATTTTTTTTTCTTTTTTCTTTTTTAATTCCTTTTTTTTTTTTTTTTTTTTTTTTGAGTTAGGGAGGAGGAGGTGGTTTCTCTGTCTCTTTCTCTTGAGTAATTTCTTTTAGTTGGAAGTGCATATCTTAATCTTAAGTCGTATTGAATTCATATCATGCAGTATCTCTAATTATTTTATGCATGAGTGAAATGATGTTGATGGTTGGATCAATGACATTACAAATGCTGTTCATGCAGGCTCTTTCTAGTCCTGTTTTATCAGCAGTTGGAGAGCGGTACTCTAAGGTAGCAGCTGAGGCATTAAGAGTATGTGGCGAACTTGTTCGTGTTGTACGTCCAAATATTCAGGTTAGATTATTGAGTGGCCTCCTTGTTGTTCAAAATCTTGTTAGATTATTTCCGATGACATGAAATGGTCTTCTGATGTAGGGATTGGGTTTTGACTTCAAACCTTACGTTCATCCAATATATAATGCCATAATGTCTCGCTTGACAAACCAAGACCAAGACCAGGTGAGTGTTATTGGCTTTCTGCTTTCTATCTTATATGCATAGTGCCTCAGTCAGGCATTTCCTTGCTAAAATTCACTGGCTTCTTTTTCTCCAGGAAGTCAAGGAACGTGCTATTTCTTGCATGGGACTTGTCATTTCAACATTTGGTGATAACCTCAGAGCAGAATTACCTGCATGCCTTCCTGTACTTGTTGACCGGATGGGCAATGAAATAACACGACTCGCTGCTGTAAAGGTCAGTTTGTTTTACCTATGCTTTTCTAACTGCAATGTCTCTTAACTAAGCCTTCTCATCTGTTTGTTACTGTTATTTGTTTAATGAATTTAACATGTGTCGGTCATCATAGTGTATGATTACTTATACCTTTTGAATTTCTGAATTCAGGTTTTTGCTGTCATTGCTTCTTCTCCTCTTCGGGTCGATCTATCTTGTGTTTTGGAGCATGTAATTGCTGAGTTAACAGCATTTCTGCGGAAGGTGTGGAGTTTGTTTACTTGCTGTCAAAAATTGATGAGCAATATAAGCCCAATATTGACCTCTGATTGTTTTGGAAAATAGGCTAATCGGGCTCTAAGGCAGGCAACACTTGGGACACTAAATTCCCTAATTGTTGCTTATGGTGATCAGATTGGTTCATCTGCATATGAAGTTATTATTGTTGAACTTTCAACTTTGATAAGGTTCATTATTTTTCATTTCATTCTCATGGTGACCTTTGAAGTGATGTATGATTAATTATTATGTTATTCTTAATGCTTCTCTTGTTTGGCTTGTATTTCAGTGATTCGGATTTGCACATGACAGCTCCTGCTCTGGAACTTTGTTGCACTTTGATGGCTGACAGGAGATCCAGCCCAAATGTTGGCTTGGCTGTTAGAAATAAAGTTCTTTCTCATGCCCTAACATTAATCAAAAGCTCGTTGTTACAGGGTCAAGCCCTTTTGGTACTTCATCTGCTACTGCCACTTATTATAATTTTCTTATAGAATTAATGCTCAGTTGCTTATATTTTGTTTGATATTGCAGGCTTTACGAAATTTCTTTGCTGCATTAGTCTATTCTGCAAATACAAGTTTTGACACATTGCTGGATTCCCTTCTTTCAAGTGCTAAGCCGTCTCCCCAGTCTGGTAGTGTTGCAAAACAGGCATTATATTCAATAGCCCAATGTGTGGCCGTTCTCTGCCTTGCTGCAGGTGATCAGAAATGTTCCTCTACAGTGAAAATGCTGACTGACATTCTTAAAGATGACAGCAGTTCCAATTCAGTAAGTTTCTTTAGTATGCTTTTCTAACTACTCTCTTTTCCTTGATGGATAATTTTTTTTTATGTTTATAATAATTATTATTAGTATTAATTGAGCTTAAACTTTTTCTTGTTTGCTCTCTAGGCTAAGCAGCACCTTGCCTTGCTATGCCTTGGGGAGATTGGGAGAAGGAAGGATTTAAGCTCACATGTACTTACAGAAACTATCATTATTGAGTCCTTCCAATCTCCATTTGAAGAGATAAAGTCTGCTGCTTCCTATGCTCTTGGCAATATTGCTGTTGGTAATCTATCCAAGTATCTGCCTTTTATCTTGGATCAGATTGATAATCAGCAGAAGAAACAGTATCTCCTGGTTCATTCTCTGAAGGAGGTAGGTTTTCTGATTTAGGAATCTATGCTGGGTTCAATCTTATAGTTCAAAAATACTGACCTGTTTTAATTCCTAACTTCCTCCACGATGAAGGTTATTGTAAGGCAATCTGTAGATAAGTCAAAGTTCCAAGATTCTAGTGTTGAGAAGATACTTAAATTGCTATTTAATCACTGTGAGAGTGAGGAAGAGGGCGTTCGAAATGTTGTAGCTGAGTGCCTCAGTAAAATTGCACTTATAGAACCTGCAAAACTTGTTGCTGCGCTTAAGGTATTTTTCCATAAAAAATTAGCGCACTGGATTTTGTACTTATTTAGTACTTGGTGTTTATTGGGTATGGTGTTTGATTTGTACCCTAATTTTCATAAAGGTGAGAACAACTAGTCCAGCTGCATTCACCAGAGCAACAATGGTCATTGCTGTAAAATATTCAATAGTTGAACAGCCAGAGAAGATAGACGAAATTATATATCCTGAGATTTCATCATTCCTTATGCTCATCAAGGATCATGATCGGGTGAGGTTTAGATTTGTGAAAAAGAAGAAGAATGAGAGGAAAATTCACTCTGATATTCCCTCCAGAATTGGGGATATAAATAGTACTACATATGTACAATTTATGACAGCTAATTACAGCTAATAACAGCTAATAATAACACAGCAACAACAGCTAATCATAACACAGCTACAACAGCTAATCATAACACAGCCACAGCATCTAATCATAACACAGCTACAGCATCTAATCATAACACAGCTACAGCAGCTAATCATAACACAGCTATCAATTAATGACAGCTAACAACAGCTAATCATAACAATCATAACACTCCCCCTCAAGCTGGAGCATACATGTTGTATGTTCCTAGCTTGCCACAAATGTATTCAATTCGAGGTCCTCGTAAAGATTTGGTCAGTATATCTGCCAATTGATCGTTCGAACTGACAAAGGAAGTAGATATGCATCCTGACTCGATCTTTTGTCTGATGAAATGACAATCGATCTCAATATGTTTCGTTCTTTCATGAAACATTGGATTTGAGGCAATATGGAGTGCTGCTTGATTGTCACATATCAGTGTCATCTGTTTTATTTCTCCACACTTCAATTTTTGAAGAAGTTGCTTGAGCCAAACAAGTTCACAAGTGGCTAATGCCATGGCTCGATACTCTGCTTCTGCGCTTGACCTAGCCACAACATCCTGCTTTTTACTTTTCCATGATATCAAATTTCCTCCAATCATGATACAATAACCAGAAGTGGACCGTCTGTCAGAGGGAGAACCTGCCCAATCTGCATCTGAATAGCCAACCACTTCTGAATGACCCTTGTTCTCATATAACAGACCTTGCCCAGGAGTTCCTTTGATATATCTCAGAATGCGAACAACTGCATCCCAATGACTATCACATGGAGACTGAAGAAATTGACTAACCACACTCACAGCAAAAGAAATATCCGGTCGTGTAATAGTAAGATAGTTTAATTTTCCAACAAGCCTCCGATATCTGCCAGGATCTTTAAATGGCTCCCCTTGTCCTGGAATAAGTTTTACATTGGGATCCATAGGAGTATCCACAGGTTTGCAATTCATCATACCTGTTTCTTCTAGTATATCAAGAGCATACTTTCTTTGTGAGATTGCAACTCCAATCTTGGACTGTGCTACCTCAATCCCAAGAAAATATTTTAGCTTTCCCAAATCTTTAGTTTGAAAGTTGTTGAATAAATGCTGCTTTAGTTGAGAAATCCCTTCATGATCATTGCCAGTTATGACAATATCATCAACATAAACAACTAGATAAGTACATTTCCCATGATTTCCATGTCGATAGAAGACTGAATGATCAACGTCACTTCGACGCATGCCAAATTTCTGGACAACAGAACTAAATCTTCCAAACCATGCACGTGGAGATTGTTTCAAGCCATAGAGAGATCGACGTAGTCGACATACCAAACCAGACTCCCCCTGAGCAACAAAACCATGAGGTTGCTCCATATATACTTCCTCGGTCAATTCCCCATGCAAGAAAGCATTTTTGATGTCAAGTTGATGAAGGGGCCATTGATAGATAGCTGCTAAAAAAAGAAGAAGACGAACATAGGCTATTTTGGCCACAGGGGAAAAAGTATCACTATAATCAAGGCCATAAACTTGTGTGTACCCCTTTGCCACAAGCCTAGCTTTTAACCTATCAATTTTACCATCTGGTCCAATTTTAACCGTGTAAACCCATCGACAGCCAACAGTGCTCTTCCCAGGAGGCAAAGAAACAAGTTCCCATGTACCATTATTATGCAAAGCAGTCATCTCCTCAGTCATAGCAGCAGACCAACCAGGATGGTTAAGTGCTTCACTGACACTCTTAGGGATAGAAACAGTAGACAATGTGGAGATAAAGGCATAATATGAAGGAGATAAACGGTGATAGCTCAAAAAATTGTAAATAGGATGAGAATTACGAGTGGAGCGAATACCTTTGCGAAGGGCAATGGGAGCATTGTCTGCCTCTGTGTTTGGCACGATCGGTGCAGGAGATGAAATCGGAATAGGAGATGAGTCACTAGGCTGTATATCTGCATTCAAAACAGGGTTAGTAGTAGGACGACGAGAATAGACCTGAAGAGGGCGAGATGGAGCTGAAGGAGGAAGAATAGTAAAGGGGAGAACATTGGAAACAGATTGTTCAAGCTCCGGCTGTTTAGAAAAATAAGGGGTAGTTTCAAAGAAAGAAACGTCAGCGGAGATAAAGAACTTGGAAGAGATTGGGTCATAACACTTGTACCCTTTCTGAAAACGAGGATATCCTAAGAAAATGCACTTAATGGACTTTGGTTGAAGCTTGTCCCTGCCAGGGGTATGATCGTGAACAAAACAAGTACTCCCAAAAACACGAAGTGGCAGATGAAAGGGGTCCTGTTTGGGAAACAAAACAGAATGAGGGCTTTGACTCTGTAAAACAGAAGAAGGCATCCTGTTAATAAGAAAACAAGCAGTATGTACTGCATCTCCCCAGAAATGAAGTGGGACTTGATTATGAAGAAGTAATGTTCGTGCTGTTTCAATAAGATGACGATTCTTTCTTTCGGCAATTCCATTCTGTTGGGGTGTATAAGCACAAGAAGATTGATGGAGAATACCCTGAGAAGACATAAACTCATTAAATTGCTGAGAAAAATATTCCCGAGCATTATCACTACGTAATGTTTTTATGAAAACACCAAATTGAGTTCGAATTTCAGCACAGAATTTTTGAAAGATAGAGAATAGTTCAGAACGACTTTTCATTAAAAACACCCATGTACAACGAGAATAGTCATCAATAAAGGTAACAAAATAATTAAATCCCAGAATTGTACTAACACGACTAGGACCCCAAATGTCTGAATGAACAATATCAAACATAGCCAAAGCTTTATTATTGACAATCTTAGGAAATGAAACACGAGATTGTTTTCCAAGTTGACAAGATTCACATTCCAAAACACTTAATGAAGATAAGCTAGGAACTAAATGTTTAAGTTTAAGAAGACTAGGATGACCAAAACGATTGTGTAGAAGCTCAGCGGAAGCAGTAGAAGCTAATGTAATAGTGGCTTTCAGAGGGGATATGTAATACAAGCCATGTGACTTATATCCTATTCCAATCGTCTTCCCCGTACGCCGATCCTGCACAACACCATAGTTAGCTATGAAAATGACAATGCAATTAAGCTGTTCGGTGATTTTGCTAACAGAAATTAAATTATAAGGACAGTCAGGGGTGTATAAGACAGATTGTAAAGTTATTGATGGAATAAGCTGAACGGTCCCAATGCCTTTAACTGTAGTTTTGGAACCATTAGCTAAGGTGACTGTGGATGAGTCTAGAGTAGGAATGAGAGTAGAGAACAATGTTTCATTACCAGAAATGTGATCGGAAGCGCCGGAATCAAGTATCCAAGGAGTACCGGTTGAGGACTGAGACAAACAAGCAATTGAAGTGCTAGAGTGCTGTAGACTAGATGACTGTTGTTGAGCTTGTTGTTTGGCTGCTTGGAATTGGGCATATTCTTCATATTGTGATCCTGTCAGAGTGATGCATTTGCTTGATGTACCAGGCAAAGGAAGAATTCCAGCTCCATTACTCTGAACCATATAAGCTGCAGGTCGTCCAGTACCAGCCGATTGATTCTGAGACGGTTTACCATGTAATTTCCAACAGGTTTCACGAGTATGTCCTGGTTTATCACAATAAGTGCAGTGAACCTTATACCTATTACCTTTCCATCTTTGATTACTATTCTGGATGGCCAAAGCAGAAGCTTCAATGTTAGGAGGTGCAGCTGGAGTGGTGGAAATACGAAGAAGTCGAGCAGAGATATCTTCTAAGGTAGGAACAAAGGAACCAGTCAAAATTTGATCTCGAACAGAGCTAAGATCGGGTCGAAGGCCGATTAGAGCCAAGACCATAAAAAACTTGTCTCTTTGTTTTTCTTGTTCAGCAATATTCTCTGTGAAAGGCATAATGGAAACAAACTCATCTTTCAATGTCTCAACTTGCCCAATGTAACTAGCCATATCCATTTGATTTTGCTGCAAATGGACAATATTAGAGACAACATTATAAATTCGTTGTATATCATTGGTATACAATGTTTTGGCTTTTGTCCAGACCTTACAACAGGTTTTACAGGACTGAAAAAGAGGAAGTAATTTGGGATCAAGAGTATGCCATAATAGGCTACACAACTGAGCATCAATTCGAATCAATGCTGTCCTATCGGTTGCAACGATATCAATAGCATTCTTCATAAGATGATCATCATATCCTTGGCCTAAGAACCATAGCTCAATAGAATTGAACCAAGAAATGTAATTGCTACTGCCTTGAAGTTTTACAGTAGTAATACCAGTAGAATTAGGAAGAAGAGACTTGATTAGACCTGATTCAGCCATATTCAGTAGCAGAACAGTGAAGAGGAAGGTTGTCGGAGAAGGGCAGGCCTGGGATAGTGGCTATGACTATAGAAGAGAGAATGTATTCAGGCCCTTTGCAGAGAGCGCAGAGGCAGAAAATACAGAGGCAGAAAGTGCAGGAAATGCAGAAAATATAGAAGCAGAAAGTGCAGGGGCAGAAAGTGCAGAGAAATGCAGAAAATATAGAAGCAGAAAGTGCAGAGAATGCGGAAAATACAGAGGCAGAAAGTGAAGAAGCAGAAATCAGCCCTTCTTTGGCTCTGATACCATGTGAAAAAGAAGAAGAATGAGAGGAAAATTCACTCTGATATTCCCTCCAGAATTGGGGATATAAATAGTACTACATATGTACAATTTATGACAGCTAATTACAGCTAATAACAGCTAATAATAACACAGCAACAACAGCTAATCATAACACAGCTACAACAGCTAATCATAACACAGCCACAGCATCTAATCATAACACAGCTACAGCATCTAATCATAACACAGCTACAGCAGCTAATCATAACACAGCTAAGTACAACTAATGACAGCTAACAACAGCTAATCATAACAATCATAACAAGATTCAATAATGCTTTGAGGTGGGTTGATTGGGTCTTCAACCTGACAGCTATTTTCGTATATTATGTGCAGCATGTCAGGCGTGCAGCTGTTTTGGCCTCAAGTACATTTGCACATAAGAAGCCTAACCTTATTAAAGGACTTCTTCCAGAATTGTTGCCACTTCTCTATGATCAAACAATTGTTAAGGTAACCTGAAAGTCCTGGAGTTTCTTATGCCTGTGCTGTATTTTAATTGGTCCTTTCAACAAGTAAATCAAAACTTTGGTTTATTTATTTATTTGTGTTCTTCCTTGTACTAGATCATGGTTTTATTCCAAATGAAGGGTATTTTCTACTGAATTTATAAATTAGCATTGAATGAGGACCAACTGGTTCAGGTATTTTCCACCTCTTTGATGCCATATTTTTTCCTTTTTCTTTGATGATTGTTGTGGTGGTTCTGTTTCCTGATTCATGTAGAATTATATCTTTTGTGTTATTTAATGGGGTGATAATGCTTCTTCCACTTGATGGGCATGTTGCAGGTAGAGAAACTTGCAATTTCAAGTTAATGAGTCAGTTTTTTTTGAAGGAAACTGACAAGATATGATGCAATTTTTGTTGTTCCATAGGTCCTTATGGAGCCAAAAAATCTCTCTGTAAACAGTACAAGAAGATGTTCAATATGAATAATGTAAGTTTTTGTTCCTTGCTATGCATGGGAAACCTTTCTGCTCTCTTCTCCTTTTACGTGTAATAATTGATGCTGATATATGGGGCCAATTATGGTTTGCTTGTCATCTCTATAATCTTTCAGGTCACTACATTTTCCTGAGAATTCGTTGAGATCAATTGCCAAGAAAGCAATGGCTAAGAACACCGGTGCCCGAGGATTGAGAGCTATCTTATAAAATATTCTTACAGAAGCAATGTATGAGGTATACTTCGATTTCAAATTCTACCACTCTTGATCCATCGAGTACATTAAATGTTGGGAGTATATTTTATTTGTTATGCTAATTATTATCTGGTTACAGGTGCCAGAGAACAAGACAGGAACCAATTATATTACAGCAGTTTTGGTTGATGAAGAGGCTGTTGGGTCAGTGGATGCACCAGGATGTGGAGCAAAAATTCTTTATTGGGATGGTGCATTTGGGTGTAATTTTCATGAAATGAAGTTAACAAATTCTAAGGTATTGCATACTTGCAACCCCTCTTTCTTTACTAGAATTTATATTGAATTCACCGCAATGCTGTAAGATTGTCTGCCATTATTAACATTCACTACAGGATGATAGTCGGGTTGCAGAAGGAGAGTCATCGGAGTGTGAACCAGAGTTTCAATCGAGAGCCCTGTGCCTGTAACTAATTAGATAGCCTGTGTATATTATGTCTACATGTATACTTTACATGATATGATTGCAATGCAAAAGCCTAGCAAGTTCCTATTACTTATGCTCGCTTTCCGCAAGTGAAAACCGAAGACCAAGTTTAGCTTGACAGTGAATGAAGTCATGATAATGGTTGTGGATTGGTTCATCAATGGAGATGCATCTGGGGAGAATTGGGAGTCGGCTCTCAATACTAACTCTAAGTACCTAGACTCAACATCAAAGAGAAATTTCAGATCGGAAGCAGAACAACATGAACTTCCCAATCCTTCTTCATTAGTTGATGGCACTGAAATATAAACCTAGATATTGCAACTTCTTATCCAGTATTTTGACCTGCCAAGTATTCAACATGCTTTCTGCATTAGTGCTAAAACTTCTAAACTCATCTCAACTCAATAGATTAAGTTCTTGCAAGTTGAATAGTGATTAGTACTGATGTGAGAAAACTGGTCTTCAACTTACTGGAGTAAGTTCTTGCAAGTTGAAGATGAATTGAGCACTTTTGGCACTATTGTTGAAAGTAATAGGACTAACATTTCTGCTATTGGTGGGCAGTGAGCAGTACTATTGTTAAGAATCCCAAATTGAATAAACACCGCATCCATGAAAAACATACAAGGGTGGAAAGTTGCCTAGTTAATTGGTTAGTACTAACATTTTAATATTTGTTGGCCCAAGATCAAGAACCCCCACTAAAAATTGTAATATGGTATCATGACATTGGTTGAAGTCCAGTTTTGTCACATTAGTACCAATCACAATTTAACAATAACAAAACTTAAACTAGGAAAACTATAGAAGGGCTGAAGAGACCCAAAACCTACGAAGTGTAGGTTGAAGTCCAGTTTTTCTCATAAATAGAAAGGAAGCGCCAGCGGCAAAAAAGGACACGTAGCAGGAGATTTTCTATTTATGAGATGTGTGCATGTGTTAATGTTTTGAGCCACTCAAAAGGTTCCCCACATAGGTCTTCCCCACTGGAATGCCAGGCGGAGTGTTACTGCCTTTGTCACATTAGTACTAATCACAATTTAACAATAACAAAACATAAACTAGGAAAACTATAGAATGGCTGGAGAGACCCAAACCCCACAAAGTGTTATGCAACAGAAAGCTGGAATATACATAGGGAAAGCCCTTACCCCTTGGTAATAAGACAATAGAGGATCGGCATCAGCTTCCTTCTTCCTTTTGCCATTAGTACTGTCTGCACTATGATTAGATCTCCGGGGTCTATGCAACTCTTTATTAATGTCTTCAATCTCTAAACCTCCAACACGCCTCAATTCTTCGATTGACACACGATATCCTCCTCTGTTGAGTTGTTTATCAATTCCTCATCTGGTGCAGAATCACTCACAGTCTGTTTCTACATATGTGAATTGCTGTTTTTTAAACATTATAAGAGGTTCAAAACTCTCTATTGGTGTGGCTGTTTCGTAACTTCCAATGATGCTGTTGGACTGGAGCTATCAAATGATGTAGACTGTACAGACTTAGTTGCTTCAATTGACATAGCTGTAAAATAACCAAACAAGTATTTATCTGTTTGCATCAAAATATTCTGGTTAACAATTATATATTCTAATTTTAGCAAAGTTAATGCTTTAGCAGTGGAGGGTGCTAAAAATAGAAGAGATGTCGTTGAAGATTTGCAAGACAGGTTGGTACGGGATTTAGATTCGTGCAACACTTCATCTTCAAGCAACGAGAATGCAGAGTCGTTTTGAATGATTTTAAGGACTTCAAGGTATTTTCATGCCTTTTCTGTCACTTGATTCAAAAATTGAACCCTTCTCCTATTCCAGCTATTAACTTTATTTATGATGGGAAAATCGATTCTCTAAATTGTGTATTTCGTAAATTGTTGAAAAAAATGGAGCACCTGCTTGAAGCACTTCAAATAGACTATAGTGGCAAAGAAAAATGTCCGACCTGAATGGTCTCTGTATCTTGCCATTTTAGAAGAACTGAATTCATATCTAAAATTTTTGAGGATGCAAACGAGGAATTTTGGGACGTATTAAAGAAGACGAAGGTTTCAATACGAGTACTGATTCTTTGATGCGCTGGTAGAACAGATGATTATGACTATAGGTGGCTTCTTAAGCATAATGATGTGACTTATTCTGAATCCAGGATGCATTTAGCCTTGTTGATGATACCTCAAGTAAAAGAACCTGATGTGAAGACGATTAAGAAGGTTTTTGATTGGTCTCAAAACAATCTACTCGCTAATCTGTTGGGAGTTTTCGTGAATGAGGAACTTACAGATCCTCAAGTTTTGAAGGATTGGTTGTGTAAGTCCAGTAGAGCTATATTCAACTCAGAAAATCCCCTTTTCCTGGCACGTCCAAATGATCCTACGAGGTTCTATCTGAACCACGGTAAATTTCCAAACTTGCTTTTTCTGAATACGATATTACTGAAATAATGACACTAGTATATAATGGAATTAATACCATTTCTTTCATATATACATGTGCATAAACAGAGCTCATCCCACAATTCTTTCACCGTGAATGTGTGAAATTTGCTGGAGAAGTGATTGCATTAGCTTTGATATATAAAGTGAGAGTAGGTGTCACATTGGATCCTGAGTTGCTATCGCCCTTTAAGGTTTCATCTTTGGATAGTAAGAGCCTGGTAAGTTCAATAATTCACAAGACTTGAGATTCTTTTCAAGGGAATTTGTGATACAGCAAGGTTCTTGAACTTTCCACTGTTATCTACAAGCAGGTATCATGTTTCTCAAGTGGCTTTTTTGAATGTTTTTGGTGTGTCAATCGAAGAATTGAGGCGTGTTGGAGGTTTAGAGATTGAAGACATTAATAAAGAGTTGCATGGACCCTGGAGATCTAATCATAGTGCAGACAGTACTAATGGCAAAAGGAAGAAGGAAGCTGATGCTGATCCCTCTATTGTCTTATTACCAAAGGGTAGGGGCTTTTCCCTATGTAGTTCTAGCTTTCGTTGCATAACACTTTGCAGGGCTTGGGTCTCTCCAGCCATTCTATAGTTTTTCCTAGTTTTTAGTCTTGTTATTGTTAAATTGTGATTAGTACTAATGTGACAAACTGGACTTCAACCTAGACTTTGTAGGTTTTGGGTCTCTTAGCCCTTCTATAGTTTTCCTAGTTTAAGTTTGTTATTGTTAAATTGTGATTGTACTAAGGTGCCAAAACTGGACTTCAACCATATGCTATGGTACCCATATTACAATTTTAGAAGGGTTCTTAAGCTTGGGCCAACCAATATTAAAATATTAGTAATAACCAATTAGCTAGACAACTTTCCACCCTTGTATGTTTTTCATAGATGGTTATTTATTCAATTTGGGATTCTTAACAATAGTACTGGTCAGTGCCTAACAATAGCAGAAATGTTAGTCCTATTACTTTCAACAATAGTGCCAAAAGTGCTCAATTCATCTTCAACTTGCAAGAACTTACTCTAATAAGTTGAAGACCAGTTTCTCACATCAATTCTAATCACTATTCAATTTGCAAGAACTTAATCTACTGAGTTGGGATGAGTTTGGAAGTTTTAGCACTCATGTAGAAAGCATGTTGAATTACTTGGCAGGTCAAAATACTGGGTCGTGATATTCAGAATTGGCAAAGGGGCTCAATGTTGGGGAGTGGGTCATTTGGAGAAGTCTATAAAGGAATGGATGATCCTCAAGGGTTCCTTTTTGCTGCGAAGAAAGTTCCACTTACTGATGCACAAAAAGTCAGCTCAATTGAGCGTGAGATTGATTTATTATGTCACCTACGTCATGAAAATATAGTTGAATATTTTGGCACAAAAAGGGACGAAACAGATCTCTACGTTTTTCTTGAGTTTGTAAATGGGGGCTCCATTGATAAGTTTATCGAGAGTTTCCCCTTAATGATTCCCAAGTGTCCTCTACACCAAACAGATACTGAAAGGTTTGGAGTATCTCCATGAGCAAGATGTTGTGCATGGGGACGTTAATGTGCAAACTTACTGTTGAATGAGAATGGAGTCGTGAAAATTGCTGATTTTGGATTAGCAAAGGTAACTGACTTGAAGACTCTTCGCAAGTCAGGTAGAGGGACTCCAGCCTGGTGCGCTCCTGAGGTCATTAATTTGAAGAGACAAGGATGGAATGGATTCCAAGCTGATATATGGAGTCTTGGCTGCACGGTCTTGGAGATGTTAACAAAAAACCATCCGTACTATGGTTTAGAACCTTGGACGATATGGTATCAGATTGGAGAAGGTATACTGCCTAAAATTCCTCAGACTCTCTCTGAGGATTCGCAGAAATTTATTCTGAAATGCCTGCAAACTTAGTTTTCTATGTAAACACACTTCTTATCACAATATGTTGTTTTAATCTTGAAAGTGATAGTCAATGTAATTTTGTTAATGAATGAAGAGATTAAGTAAAGAAAATTGTTGACAAATAGGAGTGGGTAGAAGAGTAAAGGAGATATAATGGGGAGAAAAGTGTTAAAATCATTTGTGTCAAAGAAAGAAAAGAAAAATTTTGATAAAATCGCGAGAGGCTGTTAGACAAGAGAGAGAGAAAGGGATTGAAGAAAGCAGAACCAAAAAAAAAAAAAAAATGTGAGGGAGAAGGAGAGAATTGGAGAACGTTAGGAATAGCTTTGCTGTGCTCTTACAATAGAGCAATACCTGGTTCAGTGTAGGCCACGAATGGTTCATTTAGTACTCCTTTTCTGGTGAAAAGCAACTTGTTGATGGTGTCATATCTCATCTAGAATGTTGAGAGTTAAATCAATTTGATAAATCAAACACTAAGAACATAGTCTCATGCCTAATTGAATGCACCTTGCCTAAAATTTGGAATGCATCGGCGCTGGGAGTCATGCCTTGCACCCTTGGTGCCAGTTTTAAGAAATCTGCCCTTGCAGCAGATCTTATTTTGTCGTCCAGAAGCTGTAAATTCTGAAGAAACAATTTCTTGTAGGTTATACTGCATGAAGTAATAGATGTTGAAAATGATGAAGATTGCCCTGATGTCATGATTCTTGATGCGAAAGCTGACACAAACTGTAAAGGGAAAGCTGTAGGACATAATTCTGATGGTTACAATCACTAAGGTATTATGTGCATCAAATAGTTTTCTTCTCTTTAGATGTGTTTCGTCTGCTTCAATTTTGTCCTTTATTTTATGTTT